>NW_026695674.1:0-2828 GCF_029851405.1 Lichtheimia ornata | reverse complement strand
AAAAAGTTTTCACTTACGAAGTCACAACTTCAAAAAAAAGGAACAAAATATAGACATCACTTATGGTAAAAAGGTACTCCCCGGGAATCGAACCCATACCTCTTGGTCAACAGAGAAGGATGTTGACCATTAAACCAAACTTTCGAACTGGCAATGACACGGCGCGAACTAGGTTTTCCGGTCAAACTTACCCTTTTTGGCTAAAGGGTCAAGGCTTGTAACAAGGCATTATGATCAGTGCTCACGTGATGCTACGACCATGACATCTTCCTTCTTCTCTTGTTATCATCTCATCGGTTACCCGATTCTGCCCCCTTGAAAACTGTATCGATTGTATCACTTGCTTACGTGTTTACTCGTCATCATCATTACATAGATCCGCTTGATAAATGAAAAGTATAAAAGAAGTGTATTTGTGAATGAAATAAACGGCATCCTTATCGCGAGTAAAAGGTTCTTTGTGGAATACGTTGTTGGGTTAGGAACTCCGTGACCATTTGAGGATCATTCATCGCATTGAATTGGATATACAGCAGTACTTCATTAGTCATTGTTGGATATTTCGACCATATTATTTACCTGTCAATCAATCCCGGAGATAAACATCAAATTCACTGTACCGGCCGTGTCAATTGGTGTCAGCAAGGTGGATAGTCATGAACGAAACACGCCCCGTACAAGATTCATTCAACAGGAAGGCAAAGATTGGCAAGTTTTTGGCTGAGCCCAAGGATTTCTCTGGTATCGACGACAAGAACCCCCTCACATGGTTGAAGCATCTTGGACGCATTCGCAAGGGCTTGGAACTTAAGGACGAGGAGATCTTGTTGGTAGCATCATCTCACTTGATTGGTCGTGCGGCACTCTGGTGGGATGCAATTGAAGATGAAGTAACAACTTGGTCAAAGTTTGAGGAAAAGTTCAAGAAGCAGTTCGCAGCGTCGTTAGAAGACAAGTGGTGGGCGAAGATCCAGACCCGAGAACAAGGAGACGATGAGACTGTGGATGACGTAGCGTTGTCCTTACAAGAGTTGTTCCGTTTGGTGAACGTCACTGATGAAGCCTATCACATTCGTTGCCTCGTTCAATCGCTTAAGTTTGAAATCGCTTTCGAACTTGAAAAGAATGGCTTGCCAAGATCATGGGACGCAGTTGTGCGAGAAGCTCGAAAGATTGAGTTGGTGATGAGCAAGTACCGCAAACCAGGATTCGCATCTCAAGTCATACCTACCGCTGATGTGGGCCATCGTCCTTGGCAAGGAAAGGCTTCAAGTGTGGTTTCGAGCAAGGGAAGTGTGGCATCCGATGATATTGGCTCCACGCTATCTGAACTTGTTGAAGGAATGAGGACCTTGAAGATCAATTTGGTGGATCAATCACAACAGCAAGGGAAGAAATGGAAGCCGTTTAAATGCTTCAATTGCGCCGGAGAGGGCCATAGAGCTCGTGATTGTCCGAAGGCGGGAAAAGAGATGGGGCATCAGTGAAATGGGGCGCTGATGTCCAATCCCAACCAAAAGTCCCCAACACCAATCAAGACAACTCAGCCAAGGATACACCCGTAAACTTGGTGGAAATATATAACGCGCAAAAGAGGAGTGCAGAAGAAGCTGGTATTGAATCATCGGGAATGGCGGCAAAAAGGAATACTGGAAGAAGAGGACCAATAACAAGAGGCACTGGTAATGCTGGTGATGGAGGCCAGGGCCCAGGTGAAAACTTTTCATCCCAACAAGTCCGCCGTAAACGCCGTCCGCCGAGACGTTTACCCGTTCCGATTCAAAAGAAGGATATATGGAGCAGACTACTATCCATGGACTCTGGTCTCTCTATTGCCGATTGGTTATCCATGGATAAAAGTGCATACAACGACATACGCGATGGATTACGTTACCTGCATGGTAGACAACCACGTGGGCGCAACATTACACAAGCTCAAGGTGTAACCATGATGGATATCAATCACGTGGTGCAAGATGACGAAGATAACGAAGAATGGTCTGATGACTCTTGGGAGGATGGTGAATACGAACTGTTCGGATCAGAAGTTGGAGACTTCGATGAGCATTCGATGGGCGGTTATGAATCCGATGATACCGGCATCGATTATCCATACAATTACGAAGCCATGAAAAATAGTCGTCCCTTACGTGCCATCATTTCCATCCATGACCTATGTATTGAAGCCATCTTTGATACCGGAGCCAGTGTATCAGTCATCAGCAAAAGTTTGGCGGACAAGATCGGGTTGACAACCACCAATGATTCCTTGCAATTATCGTCCTTGGGAGAAGCCACCGGTCCATCTTGCAAGATTGCTCGTGACGTGCCAGTTAGAATAGCAGGGAAGTTAAGGAAGGAGCACATGTGTATAATTGAGTCTGATCGCGATCTTTGCTTGATAGGAATGACCTGGTTCAGGGCCCATGGTGTGCGTGTTGATAACTCGGATGCCACCATCGTTATTCCTATTAAGCAAGGACGTGATTCGATCATTGTACAAGGATCAGCCGAGGAAAAGGAGCGCGAAACGTCAGCCGTATTTGCTGTCAATGTGGCACAAGTAGACGATGACGTGGACAAGAACGTGGAGCAAGACCAAATGGAGACAAGTGTGGTGATACCAAGGCCATATCAAGAAGATCTGGATGATAACGATGATGAGGATGACAAAGGAATCGCCGAGGAGTTGCAAGATTTGCTACAAGAGTATGCACATTGTTTCGTGGAAGTGAGCGGTCTTGGTTGCGTGAAGATCGGAGTGGAACATGAAATACCTGTACGCAAGGCTTGAATTTTTCTTCCAAAAAGAGCGGCCTTTTAATTCC
>NW_026695673.1:0-2875 GCF_029851405.1 Lichtheimia ornata | reverse complement strand
TTTCCATCCCATACTTGGCCATTTCCCTCGCTGCTTAACCAGATGAAGCTCCCTTTCATGCCAATGTACCAAACAATATCCGGATACACATCGTCTGTATTGAAACATGTTGCTATACGTAAATAAAGCTGCTTCTATCTGCTGAACACTTGGAAAAAGGCTGTAGGATGCTGCAAGTAACTTGAGACAATCGAGTCGAGACCTTCGTAATAGCAGCTGGTGTCGTGTTTGGTTGTGGCAGAGGATTGTACTACAAGAGAGCGTGTGTTGTATAGAATGACAAGGTTGTTAAAGACGACGCTTGTAGCAACTGCTGCAATGGACGCTGTTACGATTGGTTGTGGCAGAGAAGCGTGTGTTGTGTCAAGAGAGTCGCGTGTTGTAGCAGGGTGACAAGAACAAGGCTGTGTACACGCCATGGACCTGCCATTGAGTCAAAGACAATCGGATCAAGAGAGTTGTAGGATTGACATGATGGGTTGAAGCAGAGTAATCGTTCGCAGTTGATAGTTGTATACTTGAATGGGAAGAAGAGGCAAATACGTTGGGAGCGGAAGACCTGGAAATTAAGTAGATTTTTCTGTTGCTTGGATGACACACATGTGCTTGAGCGTTGTTCAATCACATTCCCCCAGATCAAGAAACTTGAAGGATAGAGACGATGGGCTGGAGCAAGACAATTGTTCACATGCATTGTTTTGGGCAACAATGGAGAATGGGAGGAATGGGCTATTAGCTGGCAGTTGACAAATAACTTTGCAAAATGATTTTTGTGATGTTGGATGATACTTCTGTGTTTGAGCGTTTTTCAATCAAATCCCCCCGGATCAAGAAAGTTGAAGGATGGGCATGCTGGGCTGGAGCAGGAGAATCGTTCATATGCATTTGATTGGGCAACAATGGTGAATGGGTTCAATGAGCTATTAGCTGGCGGTTCATGAAGTAATCATTACATTGATTTTTCTGATTTTGGATGATACTTCTTTGTTTGAGGAAAGTTGAAGGAGGATGGGAATGATGGGCTGGATCAGGACAATTATGTTCTTTGTTCATATGCGGTGGGTTGCCATACGTAGCCATTTTGGGCGATTCAATGCCCTGGTGTCAACCTTTCTTTCTTCAAAATGCAGCTTATCCCGGTCCACACTGTATCCCACCTTGATCTCGACACTGTTCACAATCCAACCATTCTTTGCACTGCACGCGTCGCATGTCGCCATGGCATCCCCAAGCTCTTTATTGCAGACGACTCCTCCAATATTAAAGTCTTTGCAGTTGCCAATGACAACAGTGACATTCCTCAGGTCGGCACTAGCACAGCTTACGATCTTGTCTTTACGATTGCTCACTCAACCTCCCCACCAAACCCACCCTAACAGCTAGGCGAATGGACATTGCCAACACCAATGGAACAGATTTACGTGTGCCAAACCGAGTGTTGTGTGGTGGATACGGGTGACCTGCGAGCCATACGAGTAAAGTGTCATTGATGGAGCAATCCACATTATCCTCTTGGCTCATATCACCATGTAGTCATGCTGCGAAGCGTCCAAGGATACAACACTTTGAGCAAATGTATAAGCATGTAAGCGATATACAAGAGATAGGGTCATTCATTCATGCATTAACATTGGTTTGTATAGCTCGATCATCCAATACCGATATATAGCGGATTTGCATAAAGCACGCTCATGTGTAACAACATGGATTCTCGGTAAGTTTGACATGGAGAAATTAGCCAAAGCTACTCTTCCTCACTACGTAACAAATAGTTGATCCCACTCAACCGCCAGAGTCATTCTTGAAGCATCTCGATCTATCAAAGTGAGTATGGCACCTTTCAATTGAACGCGAAAACTTACAAGGAAGTTTGCACAGAGATCGCCTTACATTGCTCTTTGGACATGAGAATGGTGACTTGTCAGGCAGCACGGCACAAGGACAAGATACCAATCTGCAACTTTACCTGTGAGTATACGGTTATACGATCAAAATCCATCATCTTAACGCTTTACCTTAGGAAGAACCTATTATTTCTGCTATTTATCTTTTACATTTGATCAACGATGCAGTTTACGACGCTATGGTTGTGCTTGGGTAAGGTGGCAAAAAGAGGTGTCGGTTACATTCGTCATCTCATGTCTGAAATAGGCATTACGAAAGAGTGCAATTATTGCTTGAAACCAGCGATGGTCGCTTGATCTTTAAGGAATTCCTTATTTCAGCTCCTGTACCTGCATCTTGCTTGGCTTTTGTAAGTGGATGATCATTAGAGCGTTGGATCTATACTTATATTGCTTTAGGAACGATCCTTGTTGGTCAGCCTGAAAAACCAAGTCCATTCTATCGAATCCCTTATACCGGTCAACAAGAACCAGACAACATTGCTGAAATCGACCGGCGGCATACGTTGCAAGATATAATGCATATCCGTGTCATTCGTCACGAGGCTTCAACTTATCAGCTACTGCTCGTCAAAGACAATTCTCAATTGATACATGCATCATGTGACTTTGGGTAAGGAATCAATGAACACACGTCCTCTCTTTTATCATGAATGCTCACAAAACATCAAGGACAAGGATTGAGGCCAAACATGACCCTGAGCTTCTTGAGCAGACGATTTCAACTATTATGGGTGAGCTTTCCGATTATGAAAGGCCAAAAAGGAAGTGGATGGTCATGTCGAGGTGAGAGCAATTAATACATCAGGGAATGCTTATGAGCTAACAGAAGTTTGGATAGCTTTTGAATGTGAGCATGATCCCTGTGAATCGGATCATCTATGGCCTACAGCGGATCAAGGGTCAAAAGACGAGGTTACAGCCCGAGACAGGTGATGATTCTCCACCATTCCAATGCGGCTTGCAACCAT
>NW_026695672.1:0-2877 GCF_029851405.1 Lichtheimia ornata | reverse complement strand
GGATCTATTCACCTTGTGCAATGACCCAGGTTGTAGCTAACAACCAACACAGCCTTTTGACGTATAACAAGGTCACGTTGATATGGCTGTAGCAGGCAATAATATTACTTTTCATTGTAAAATCATCATACTTCGCTCCAGTCGGACCTATTTACCATTCGCAATGCGCCACATTGTAGCCCCGAATCAACAGCTTTATGCTATATAACAAGATCATTTTGATATGGCAGTAGCAGTCAATAATGCTACTTTAAAGTGTAAAATCATCCTATATCGCTCAAATCGGATCTATTCGCCATTTGCAATGCACCACGTAGTAGCCCGCAATTCAACGCAGTCGTTTGGCGTATAACAACGTCACGTTGATATGGTAGTAGCAGGAACCAATGTTACTTTTGAATGAAAAAACGTCATACCTCGCGCAAATTGGATCTACTCGCCATTCGCAATGCAACACATTGTAGCCTACAATCAACGCAGTCTTTTGCTGTATAACAAGGTCACGACGATATGGCAGTGCCAGGCAAGAACGTTACTTTTCAATGAAAAAAGATCATACATGGCTCAAATCAGATATATTCGCCATTCGCAATGCATCACATTGTAGCCCGCAGCCAACACAGCCTTTTGCTGTATACCAAGGTCACGTTGATATGGAAGTAGCAGGCAACAGCGTTACTTTTCGTTGCCAAATCATCCTACTTTGCTCAAATCGGACCTATTCACCATTCACAATGCACCACTTTGTAGCCCCAAATCAACCCAGCTTTTTGCTATTTAATATGGTCTCGCCGATATGGAAGTAGCAGACAATAATGTTAATTTTCAATGTAAAACCATCGTACTTCGCTGAAATCAGATCTATTCGCCATTACCAATGTACCACGTTGTAACCCCTAATCAACGCAGCATTATGGCTATCTAACAGGGTCACGTTAATATGGAAGTAGCAGGCAATAACGCTACTCTTCATTGTAAAATCGTCATACTTCACCCAAATCAGATCTATTCGCCATTCGTAATGCATCACATTGTAGCCAGCAATTCAAGCAGTCTTTTGCTGTATAGCAGGGTCTCACTGATATGACAGTGGGAGGCAATAACGTTACTTTTCAATGAAAAAACATCACACCTCGCTCAAATTGGGTCTATTCGCCATTTGCAATGCACCACGTTGTAGCCAGTAATCACTCCAGCGTTTAGGTGTATAACAAGTGTCACGATGATACGACAGTGGGAGGCAACAGCGTTACTTTCCAATGCAAAATCATCATACCTCGCTCAAATCAGATCTATACGCCATTCGCAATGCAGTACATTGTGGCCCGCAATTCGAGCAGCTGTTTGCTGAATAACAAGGTGACGTTGATATGGCAGCAGCAGGTAATAACGTTACTTTTCAATAAAAAAACATCATACCTCACTCAAATTGGATCTATTCGCCATTCGCAATGCACCGCCTGTTCGCCAGCAATCCACGCAGCTCTTGGTTTTATAACAAGGTCTCGATGATATGGCGGTAGCAGGCAACAGCGTTAATTTTCAATGCAAAATCATGATACCTCGCTCTAATCGGATGTATTCGACATTCGCAATGCACCATCATCGTAGTCAGCAATTCAAGCAGTCTTTCGGCGTATACCACGCTCATGTTGATATGGCGATAGCAGGCACCAATGTTGCATAACAATGTAAAAGCATCATGCCTCGCGCAAATTGGATCTATTCGCCATTCGTAATGAACCACGTTGTAGCTCGCAAATTGAGCAGCCTTTTGGCGGATACCAATGCCACGTTGATATGGCGGTAGCAGGCAACAGCGTTACTTTTCAATGCAAAATCATGATACCTCGCTCAAATCGGATCCATTCGCCATTCGCAATGAACCACGTAGTAGCCCGCCATTCAAGCAGTCTTTTGCTATATACCAAGATCATGTTCATATGGCAGTAGTGGGTACTAATGGTACTTTACAATATAAAATCATCATACCTTGCTCAAATCGGATCTATTCACCTTTTGCAATGAACCACGTTGTAGCCCCCAATCACCGCAGCCTTTTGGCTTTACAACAAGATCACGTTGATATGGCAGTAGTGGGCAATAATGTTACTTTACAATGTAAAATCATCATACTTCGCTGAATTCGGATCCATTCGCCATTCGCAATGACCCACCTAGTAGCCCGCAATTCAAGCAGTCTTTTGCTGTATAACAAGGTCACTTTTATATAGCAGTAGCAGGCACAAATGTTCCTTTTCGTTGCCAAATCATTCTACTTCGCTCAAATCGGATGTATTCGACATTCGTAATGCACCACACTGTAGCCCCCAACCAACGCAGCTTTCTGCTATATATACCAAGATCACGTTGATAGGGCAGTAGCAGACAACCATATTACTTTTCATTGTGAAATCATCATACCTCGCTCAAATCGGATCTATTCACCTTTTGCAATGAACCACGTTGTAGCCCACAATCAAGCCGTCTTTTGGAGTACAAAAAAGGTCATGTTGATATGGCAGTAGCAGGCACAAATGTTCCTTTTCGTTGTCAAATCATCCTACTTCGCTCAAATCGGATGTATTCGACATTCGCAATGCACCACATTGTAGCTGCGTTGATTAGCTGCTACAATGTGGTGCATTGCGAATGACGAATAGATCCAATTTGAGCGAGGTAAGATGATTTTACATTGTAAAGCAACGTTAATGTCTGCTTCTGCCATATCAACGTGGCCTTGTTATACGCCAAAAGACTGCTTGAAGTGCTGGCTATAATGTAATGGATTGCGAATGGCGAATAGGTCCAATTTGAGCGAGGTATGATTTTTTAATTGAATAGTAACATTATTGGCTGCTACTGCCATATCATCGA
>NW_026695671.1:0-2879 GCF_029851405.1 Lichtheimia ornata | reverse complement strand
GGCTTGGCCAACTGCACCTTGTGTGAAAGTTTCATGTTCAATGTCGCAACTAGCCCAAAAAATATTTTTTTGGTCGTCGTCGTCGAAGAGGTCGACCCCCAGTTCCAGTTTGGCTGATGGCGACATTGCGAAATCTGGGATTGGCAAGCTTGATCGTGAAACTTTCACCCAAGGTGCAGTTGGCCAAGCCGAGCACGTTGTTCTATCAAAGACCCCACGTTTCATTGTAAAGTTCGGAGATACAGGCACCTTTATGTTTGTAAGCGTGATGCTATATGAAAAGAGGTCTTTGTTCATTGTCAAGTAGTATGACTATAATAGAGCAAAAGATGAAGAGGGCGTGTTTGTGTAACTTGAGTCATTCAGTACAGGCGATGCATGATTCTTGTACACTATTTAGGAATAGTTCAAAATGCCAGCATGCAGCCCATCCCTCCCATTCATTTTTGTTGCCCAATCCAATGCATGTGAACGATTGTGCTTCTCCAACCCTTTATCGTCATCATTCAACTTCCTTGATCCTAGCGGATTTGATTGAACAACGCTCAATAAAGGAGTATCAACCAACTTGGGAAAATCCACTTAATTTCAACTTCTTCCATTCCCAACATCTTGTCTCTTCCTCACATTTTCAACTGTTGCCCCATTCAAGTACAACTACCACTATGCGAACGATTGTCCTGCTTCGACCCCTCATGTCAATCCAAATATTGTCTTGATCCGATTGCCTTTGGCTGAATGGCAATTCCATGGCGTGTGCACAGCCTTCTTGTCACTCATCTACAACACACGAGTCTCTTGACACAACACATGCTCTTACACGCTCCTCTACCACGACCAATCGTAACAGCATTCATTCCAGCAGTTGCTATTAGCAAGGCCTTAATTCTCCATTGTCTCAAACAGCGTTCTTCACTTGCAGCAACTTGCCATACAGCCTCTTGTTTACGTGAACAGCAGATAGCCATTGCATAGAAGTAGCTTTATTTACGCGTAGCAACTTGCATCAATACATACAACTTCTTGTGGATATGGATATGGATCTGAATATTGGTTTGGTATATGGGATGAAAGGAAGTGTATACATTGTCTGGTTCGGTTCCCTTTTGGAGCGTGATGTCTATTTTGGATGATGCGCTATCAGCCATCAACTATGCCACAATACAAGTAACCTTTAGCTGGTTGAGCTGTGATGGAAAATGACCAAGAAAGGGATCGACCAACAGCTGGATGGAAAAGGAAGCATGTCAACCGCAATATTTAGTTTACAATGGTTATGGATGGAAGGATGCGATCAAGAGCAGTGATGAGAAGTCTTGGGATGTTGCTTTGGTTGCTTGGCGCGTCATCAATAGGAGCGATGAATCATACCCTATGCATACGGATGAGGAAGAGGACAGTTGGGATGGAATTGAGGAGAGGGCTTGTATCTTTGACGAAAGGAGGTGTTTCACAGCTATGGATGATACTGGAATACTCGAGCCAAAGCATACAACACCTATTTTGCAATCATGGATGAAGGGTGATCATGACGACAGCAATCAAGTATAGGATGACACTATTATCCCTAATGACTCCATGTTTCGCCCATATGTACCCTATTCAATTTGGCTATATTGTTCCCTTATGTATCATGTACGTGCATCGTCCACAATACCGTGTCTACGTGTTCTTCGACTTTGTATTAAATGAAGATTGGATCCAACATAATACTTTGGGTATCGTACGATCAGCTTAGATGTGCAAGGGGTGGATCACTTGGTTATTTTCAGCATTGAAAGGGAAACTGCAAGCGAGATAAAGGTGGAAAGCGAGATAACATGTATTTGGTAGGGGTTACACAGTAGGTTACACAAGTTGGTTCAGGAGTGGAGCTGCATAAGTAATCGATCGATGTGATGCGCACAGACCTAATAGCTTAATTACGAGGGCTGTTCTCAATCGAAGTCTTGAGCAGTGATCATTCTTATGGAGCTAAAAGCATAGGATATTGTGGAGGGTACGTATAAACAGTAATAGCTGTAGCAAGCGGGGTGGCATGGAGTGCACGAATTGGAGAGAACAGGAGGAACAAAGAGACCACTCTTCTTCACTTCCACTTCACAAAAAAAGGTAAGCTTGTCTCCATTACAAACTACAACGCGTTAATTGCTGGCATTCCTTACAATGTACAGCGTCCATTGGGGTGCACATGTGGTCAATGGCGACACTTTCCAGTTGCAGACATTCAACAACAAGTACGCGCGCGATTTGCCCATGACTCAAGCTTCCATTGCAATACAACATGTACGTTCCATCGCTGCATTCCTTTATTATTCAAGCTGGACATTGTGGTTCTAAAGTTCACGTGTAGTTTGCTGTTCTCGCGTTTTTACGAGATCCAAAGGGGGCGTCGTGTGTCGTGTGTATGCTTTCACTGGTTGTCATCAAGGAGGGTCGCAACCTATTGTTACTATGGGTATGTCGACATGAAAAGCGAATGCTATTGTTAACTTACACTTCATTTACTGTAGCTTGGACACGTTGGATTATGGTACCTGTGGCAGCAACAGGATACGGATCTCAAAGCAAGAATGCTGTATGGTTGGCTCAATGGTATGCGTGGTATTGGATCTACAAAGCGAAACCTGTTACTTAACGAGACTTACAGTGAAACAGCAGCAAGACAATATGGATGACATGGAGATACGGCTTTATTTGAGGCAATGATGCTATTGAGAAGTACCACAAGGTAAAGTGTCCATTATGGAATTTGTCCCTTCAAGTGTGCTTACGAAAGAAATATTAGGTCAGGCTCTGGTTGGGCGATTATTTTGATCAATCAGCACGTCGAGGATGTCATTGTATAGTACTGTGCTCTCCTGGGGAATTTTGGCCCG
>NW_026695670.1:0-2922 GCF_029851405.1 Lichtheimia ornata | reverse complement strand
TCGAACCAATTAATCATCATGGAATTGGCGATAGGCTGAGTGAACAGGTGTGTGAGAGAACGATGATCCGTATACAAAGTAAATGGGTTTCCCCATACAAAGTGATGAAAACGACGTAAGGCAAAGACAATAGCGAGAAGTTCGCGTCGTGTAGTAGAGTAATTCCTTTCAGAGGTTGATAAAGCTCGGGCAGCAAATTCAATGTAACGTTTGTCATTGTCAACAATTTGGAAAAGAACAGCGCCAATGCCTGTGTTTGAGGCATCAGTGGCAATATAGAATGGATGTCGTAGATCAGGATGATGTAAGATGAGATCAGAAGATAGGATCTTTTTGAGCAGTGAAAAGTGCTTATCATGTTCGGCGGTCCATTTGCCCTGAAGTGAGTTTTCATTGCGAAGGCGTTCTAATGGAGCATTGAGTTGAGCAATTTTTGGTATGTGATCTCGAAAGTAATTGACGATGCCCAAGAAGCTTTGGATATCTTTACCCGTACAAGGTGTAGGCCATTGTAGTACATGCTCAATTTTACGTGGGTCAGGACGTTTGCCTTTGGCAGAGATAGTAAAGCCAAGAAGGTATACGGTATGTTGTGCAAAGTGGCATTTAGCCGGATTGAGAATAAGATTTACGTGTGTGAGTGCAGAGATGGCTTGTTTAATATGCCCAGTGTGTTCATTGAATGTAGTAGAATGTATAACGATATCGTCAACGAAGGTTTCAACAAAAGGCATGTCTTTAAAGATGTATGTCATAACTCGTTGGAATTTGGATGATAGAGGTTTGAGCCCAAAGGGGCAACCTTGGAACATGTATTGTATATTGCGATGAGTAAAAGTGGTTTTGTGTTGATCGTCTGGATGAATACGGAAGCGATGGAAGGCATTTTTAAGATCAAGTGTGGTATAAATCGTTGAACCATGTAAGCGATGGAAGATTTGTTTTATCAATGGAAGAGGATAACGATCATCAGGTAGTAATTGGTTAATGAGTCGTGGATCTAAGCACGGTCTTTTGCCTGTCTTTTTGCCGGACGCGTCTTTTTTATCGGCAAGAGTAAGTGGTGAATTCCAACCGTTATCAATGCTGGCACGTATGATGGTACCATTTTGCAGCCATGTATTAACAGCATCGTCGATGATGGTCTCAAGAGCTATGGGTAATGGATATTGCCTGCGATAGACTTTTTCACCTTCAGGTGTAGGCAAGCGTATGATAGATTCTGGTATGGTGCAGAAAGATGATTGAGGTATGGCTGCATTAGCCTTCATGTATGGTTCTAATTCGCGCATCATTTGTTCGCGTTGTTCTTTAGTGCCAACGGGAGATTCGTTGGGTTGCACAATGTCCGCATATGTTGTGTCATAATCTTTTTCAGGATTAGCCTGGGTGTCATCCCATTTGAATGCAAGGTTGTGTATAGAGATGCCTAAACGTGAGAATAGATCAAGACCAACATAGCAATCGATGTTGTCCCCCGTTTGCATGACTTCGAATTGATGCGTGAAAGGAGGTTTATTATTGTAATGAATGGTAAGAGGCTGTGTAACGCCTATGCGGCGTGTGGTATGATTCTTTCCCGCAAATTGTAAAGAGCCTTCAGCTGGTATGATTGACCAAGAATATTTGTGACATAAACTTTCATTTATTATTGAAACGCTTGCACCACTATCCACTAAGCCTAATAGGCGTTTATCCTGTATAATGATAGGAGTCATGAGTGAGTGATTTTGTGAATGAAAAGTGGTGCTTGCTCTTATGATGATGTTACCTGAATGCGAGGTGTGATCATGTTGGCTGATTGCGTCCAATTCGGAGAAGATTTCCTCCATAATATCATCATTGGTAGGATAGTCATTTTGAGATTGTGAAGGGGTATGGTCATCCCTGTCAATGGCACGCACTGTGTGAGTGGTAGATGTGCCATTGGTATTGTTCTGTTTGTGGCGTGACGCCATCGCCTGGCGGTACTCGTCACACCTGTGGCCTGGTAGACGCTCTTTGCCACAATAATCGCACTTGCTGTTTCTGTTCTTGTTCAGCTTGAAGCACTCTTGCGATGAATGGTGTGCCTTGGGTCCGTGGTAATCGCAACCAACAGCTGCATGGGATGAGCCACCTGATCGTTTTGGCATGTTGCGTGAACCAGCATATGGCGAATGGCGGCGGAAGCGCTTGTTTCCATGTCGACGGTGTGAGTTGTTACGTGGTTGATAAGTATCCATGACCCTCTTGTCCTCCGTGATGGTTTGGGCGACTTGAATGATATCATCGACTCGTTGCGGATGTCCATTGTGTTTGGCGTGCCATGCCAATTTCACCCTGTCACGGACTTGTGGAAGTAAGGCAGCCATGAAACGTAACGCCAAACCTTCACCATCCTTGAGACCTCCTTGTCTGTAACATGCTTGGAAACGTGTTGCAAAATCCAGAATCGACTCATCAGAGTTCATGGTGATTGAGTACGCTTGCGTGGCCTTGGAGACGATGTAATCCATCGATTGGAAACGCTTCTTGAATACAACTTTCGCCTGCTCCCATGTATATCCTTTGTCGGCCAATTCGGATTCAAACCATTCATCGTGGTCTTGATGCAATGCGACATGTAGCCACTTTTGCCACTCGAGATCCTTGTTTACGCTGCCTGTGTTGAGGACTTTTTGGAAACTTGAAAGGAAATGCACAGCTGATTCAAACACCTCCTTGTCTGGACGCCACACATGAGATCCCTTAAGCTGAAACGGAGGAATGTCTCTTACAGACAGCTTCGCCTGGGTGATGGTAGGCTTGTTCTTTGGCTCATGGTTCCCGTATTCTTCTTCCTTAAGCTTACGGAATGACTTAAGTAAGTGCTTGGTTTGGTGTATCTCCGAGAACAGTCTTTTGAGATGATTACGGTTTCCAGCAGCCATGGCACGTGTA
>NW_026695669.1:0-2937 GCF_029851405.1 Lichtheimia ornata | reverse complement strand
TTCATCTGGTTAAGCAGCGAGGGAAATGGCCAAGTATGGGATGGAAAGGGAAGCATTCCAGCAGGGACTGTTTTCACCAAGATGTTGCTTATGATGGATGGGTACAATCAAGTGCAGTGATGGGAAACCTTGGTATGTTTCCTTGGCTACTTGTCGCGTCGTCAGCAGGAAGGATGGGATCATATGACGTGAATACGACTGAGGATGAAGATGGATGAGATGGGATGAACGAAAGGGTTTATATCTTTGACGAAGGAAGGTGTTTTACAGCCATGGATGGTATTGGTATACTCGAGTCAATGAATACAGCAGCTATTTTGCAATCATCGAAAGAAGGATGCTCACAACGGCAGCAACCAAGAATACAATGACACCATTATCCTTGTTCCATCTATGTGATTCACCCATACCTTTTTCAATTTGCCATACTGTTCGTTTATCACTATATACTATTCTTCAACTTGTTCATTGAATGAAAATCTGATTCATAGAATTTGAGTACCATACTATCAGCTCATATGGGAATGATGCGGATCACTTGCTTAGTTTCTGGATTGGAAAGGAGGAAGAGAAATTGAAGGCTGAAAGCGAGGTGGAATCATTTTCATAATTGTATCAAGATGCTTTTGTTATTTCGTCACTACATTCGTTAAAGCTTCCTGCTTCACAAGCTAATGGATGAAAGGAACCTGGGATCCTCGAAGGCTTGTATTGCAAAGATAACAACTTCATGAGTGATGATGCCCAACATCGTGCTTGCTACGTAAGCTTGGCTCATTGCAAGCTACTACTTGATCCATTTATATTCCAGAAAGAACCGGGATGTGTCGTATTTCAAGTACCAATAGCATCAACAAGTACAAGATGACAAGCCATGGTATTACAGCGACCACACTTATCCCGCAAGAGGACACATTCAAGGTTCACCACACAATGGGACCCATCATCTCCTGTATCTCCAACATCCTCATAAGTACATAAACCCTGTCTCCATATAGTATCGTCACACAACCATCATAGAAACCTATATGTGCATGTTGTGGTTGTAGCTGGTAACACATCTTTATTTTAATCTTGACATTGAAATACATATATCGATTCTCAACGTACTTTCACTCTCTCTATCATCTTCTTTTTATATGTAATATCTGTGGTAGTAGTGATAATATAGGCGACAATGATGAGGGTATTGGTAATGATGATAATGCTGTTGTTGTCTCTGGCCGTTGTAGGAGTCTTCTAGGACGTGCGATAGGCCTTAGTCTATCCTCTTGTTTGATGGGCGAGAGTGTGGTTGCGGGTGGCATTGGAGGTTGTGTGGCGGTGATGGTGGCGGTCTTGGAAGTGGGGGTGGTGGATTTCCACTTTGTCTCTGCCATCGAAGGCGACTTCGAGGGCGTGAAAATGGCCCTTGGAACTGTAATCGTGATCGCCTGTTGTTGCTGGTGTCACTTCTTGGATATATAAAATTGGTGGCTGCGGTGGTGGTGGGTGATGGCAACGGTGATGCCATTGCGATGCCGGCAGGTCTTGGGCTTGGGCTCAGAGGAATCTATGTCCTCTATAAAAGTAAAAAGATTGGCTTAATATGAAATCACGCCATTTGGTATCAATCCCAACATGTAATGCACTTACCATTCTCTACGGCTCTTCTGGAGTATCAGGGATTGCATATGGGATATCGGTATCACGCTCATAGATATCGAGCATATTAAAAGCTTCACCATTTCACCTATAAAGAATAAATCAATTAGCATCAATGTATTGCCAAAAATATGTACCTTTCATAAAAATACTTACAGAGCTCGTCTAGGGACGATGATGTTGTTGTTGCTGTTGTGGTAGTAGTAGCAGTATTCTTTGGTGCCGGTAAGCCGTACACATGCTGCATGGCTTTATGCGTAGCCATTCCTTGAAGCAACTTTTGTTCATTACTGTTGATGCGGTGTTCTTGATGCATATGGCAATGACCACTGGTGGTACGCCGTATTGCTTAATCATTTGGAGGCAGTGTTCATTTATGCGTCTATAGAACTTCATATCGATGTTGTGCTGAGAAACCGATATAACACCCCAAGCAGGCTGTAGTACAATATGCCACCTAATCCAACTTTTCGGAGGCAGCTACAATATACCGGACACAATATGTATATGAGCATATGGTTTATCAAGCGAGGCCATTAGGTCTTACCTTATCAGAAGCGGCAAATATCGCAAGTGACAACAAGGAAAATGGAAGTGCAAGGACAACAATGAGACGCTAAAGATCATCACAGGTATTAGCACATGGATCGCTTACAAAAGGACTCTCAATCATAATACTCACCAAAGGACCTTGGAGTTGCCAGCAAGGAAGCAAGGATATGATGGAAAGAAAGAGAGATGTGTGGGAGAAAACCGATGGGCGGCAACATTCATCTTGTTTATATCTGCATCGGTGGGCGTGGGCATTTCTGTGACCACAAAGAGTGATAAATCGTCCGTTGAGAATGGTGATGAGCTGATAGATTGATGAGAAAGCCTTGGTGTGATTGATTGTGGATGCATAAATCAGGATCTGAGATGGACAAGGTCATCCAACAATGGCATCGCTCCAATTACTTGCTGTGTTCAAGTTCCACAAAATAAGATGCTGTTCGAGGATGTCGCTGTCAATAAGCACTTGTGGCAGTCCACCATATCGAGTCAATGCAAATTCATAGACAACATTGGATTTCATGCGATGAGCGAAAGGATACAGCCTTGAACTAGAAAGTCACTCTATTAGAAACATTCCCATCGTAAAAGATCCATGCATAATATCTTACAGCTCCATGGGGCCAATCCATAATACACAGTTCTAAGCAGGCTGTTGATCTCATGAAAGGCCGCCTCAAATGTGAAATAATGAATGGTTGCAAGCCGCATTGGAATGGTGGAGAATCATCACCTGTCTCG
>NW_026695668.1:0-2971 GCF_029851405.1 Lichtheimia ornata | reverse complement strand
CCGCCATATCAGTAGTAGCTGCCATCAAGCGACCTTCTTGGGTAGGCGTCATGAGAGACACATCATGCACTGCAACAAATAAATCCGGTCTTGATGAAATAGCATACGCGAGGATATTGGCTTGCCAAGAGAACGTCGAAGGTATCCATACAAGTACTTGAGGAATGAGATCCGCCATGGCACCGATAAAAACATTTGCTCTGAAGATCCACCGATAAAGAGACGACTTGCAGGTAGCTGATTTCCAAAACCATGGAAACGGTATCCTTGACAACCACAGCTATAAGATAGAGATCGCTTGCTTGCGTCTGAGACACCCACCCAAATTCAAATGTTGATCTTCGTCTTCCAATTCAATAGGATTCGCCATTGACAACTGTAAGGAGAGACTTTGATGGCACCAACGAGCATGCGAAATTACAGCTTGATGGAATCATGGGCCTATAAAACTGCATATCACTAATTTATCTTTGAGGTAATGGTAACAATACTTAGCCAGTGTATGAGAATCCACGATTTTTGATGCCCCCCCCAGTAATCAGAACACATTTCCTTGCTGTAGAGATGTCGACACAGTGACCAATTCTGATAGCCGTTTCTCCAAGCGATAATTGATGATGAATGCGTTTAGAGATGGATAAACCTTGGCAGCCCCAAAAGGACACGTAACATTGCTGTTTGTTGCTGATGTGATACATCCATAAGATACGTGCGGTGAAGAAGGCTCTTGAAATCAATTTGCCAATAACGAGAACCACCAGAGGATCAAGTAAATGTTGTTGATACTAAAGATGTGGGCTCTGTTGCTCATTGCTGCTTCTTGCTTGTAGCTGATATGATCCGCCGATAACAGGCATGCGTAGCAGGATATCCATTGAAAGGGTTGTCAACAACTAGGACCACAATAAGACGAGATAAAACTTGGCGACACCAAAAGGTATAGAACTTGTTGCCTTCCCGCTGCAGATGCAAATAAAAGGAAGTGTTCAATAGGTGGTACAGTAATGAAAACCATCGAGCGATGTAATAAGGCAAGCTGATACTGAAGGATGCTGTCGACGTTGCTCTTTGACCCTGACATGATTCACCTATAAAAGATGCACGGTAAACAGTTTCCCGAATCCATAGAACGATACTTAGAAATGATAGCTGCATCCATGAATATTCCAAAGGATCAAAATACAAGTAGTTTGCTGAATAGCACACATGCTATAATAAAAGAGGGTGTTGGTTGGGATTGGAGCCAAAAAACGGGTGACCCACTATTTACCAATGAAAGCCATATGAATAAACCCCTGTCGACATCCAATGATAGCTGCATCCATCAAGAATCCAAAGGGAACAAGACAAGTAGCTCGCTGAATAACCCACATGAAAGAGGGTGTTAGTAAGCATTGAAAGAAAGAATGGATCATTATTTACCAATGACAGCTGCATCCATAGAAATCCCAATGCACCAGAAGACAAGTAGCTTGCCGAATAGTCCGCATACTATAATAAAAGAGGGGGTTAGCAGGCGTTGAAGAAGAGAACGGATCACTATTTACCAATGATAGCCATATGCACGTCGACATGTTGGCATCCAATGACAGCTGCATCCATAGCAATCCCAATGCACCAGAAGGCATGCAGCTTGGTGAATATAGCACATACTATAATAATAGAAAAGGAGGTTGGTTGGGATTGGAGTCAAAACACGGGTCATCCATTATTTACCAATGACAGCCATACGCACGAAAACATGTCGACATTCAATGATAGCTTCATCCATGAAACCCAAAGAACCAGAAGACAAGTAGCTTGCTGAATAGACCACATACTACAATAAAAGAAAGAGGTTGGCAGACGTTGTAGAAACCAATGGATCATTATTTACCAATGATACCCATGTATGCACGCAAATCCTGCTGATATCCAAATCAAGCCGACTCTTTGCAATCGTCCGCTTGTTGATAAGACCCGCTACGGTGGCACCCGGGTTGTAAGTTGTAAGCGATGGAACGATACTTGATGGGCATATACAGTGAGAAGGTTGAGTAATACTTGTACCACCAAAGATAGCATACTTACATGATGCCGAAGAGCCCTTACAAGGAGCGAGAACGAACCAATGTGCTGCCCAAGACCACATGCAAACCGAAAAATCATCCATCGAAAAGCCCAAACCAGCATCCTAGCTGCGGAAGGGAGTACACTCAGTGATATAGCCGATATGAATGAGATACCAATCCTTTTTCATTGGGTATGGAATGCAGCTTGACGATGGAGTCCTTGACGAGATGCATGAATGACTTGGTAACACAAAAGATTCGAACGCGGGACTTCATTGCTTGTTGATGACATGATCCATCCATAAGACACGTATAGTTGTAGAGATCCATCAAAGGGATTGCCGATAACCAGAACCACCAGAAGATCGAAAGGATGCTGATATCAAAGATATACAATTTGTTCCTTGCTGCTGATGTGATCAATCGATAAGAGAACTCCATTTCAGGACGCCCACCGAATTGCCGATAACGAGAAAACCAGATGATGGGATAAAGCTTGATGTGGAACCAACGATATGGATGCTGTTGCTAGTTGCTGATACAATCCACTCATAAAAGACGTTCATTGGCTGACATTCTCCAGAGAAATCGCCCGTTGCTTGGCAACCAACCACCCGAGGCGCAATAAAGGTTGACACCACCAAAGACATAAACACTTCCCCATGGCTGACATGATTCACCTATAAAAGATGCACCATAAACAATTGTCCAAACTCATCCAACAATACTTAGCAATCATAGCTGTGATCTTGTAAACTCCGAAGCACCAAAAGACAAGCAGCTCTCTGCAATGGTCCCTCTAAATAATGGTAGGCGTTTCAGCAAAAGTCTCCAAAGCAGCATAATCATACATACCTGAACCATGGTGATCAAAAGGAATTGCAACCAAATACACCATCCGAAGGCAATACAATAACCAA
>NW_026695667.1:0-2974 GCF_029851405.1 Lichtheimia ornata | reverse complement strand
GAAACGCTGAATGTCTTTTCCTGTTTTAGGAATAGGCCACTCATCAAAGTTGACCAACTTGCGAGGATCAGGGCGACGACCATTAGCATCAATGCAAAATCCAAGCAAGTAAATGGACTTTTGAGCAAAATGACACTTGTCGGCGTTCAAGATAAGATTAACATCGGTGAGGCGTTGAATAACAGTGATGACATGTTCACGGTGCTCAGCCATGGATTTGGAAAAGATAACCACATCATCAACAAAAGTAGCAACAAAAGGTAAATCATCAAGAAGAGTGTGCATGCATTTCTGAAAGACCGCGCTGATATGCTTAAGACCAAAGGGGCATGCTTGGAAGCAATAAGGTCTATTGCGAAAGGTAAATGTGGTTTTGTGTTGATCAGGCTCATGGATCTTGAAGCGATGAAATGCACTCTTGAGATCAAGCGTGGTGAAAACAGTGGCACCGGTAAGTGCGTGAAAGATTTGCTCGATGTGAGGTAAGGGATAACGATGTTCAGGTAAGAGGTTGTTGATATGTCGCGGATCAAGACAAGGGCGAAAATTGGTAGGATTACCCTGTGCGTCTTTTTTAGGAGCGACCGTCAAAGGACTATTCCATCCGTTACGAGGTGGTGCAGGAATGATAACACCGTCAGCAAGCCATTTTTGGATTTGCTCCTCAAGGACAGGTAAAAGATGTTCAGCAAGTGGATACTGAGGACGATAAACAGGTGGTGCAGCACCAGTGTTAAGGTAAACCACGGACTCAGGCATGGTGCAAAAAGAAGTAACAGGTATTTGTGCATTTTTTCTAAGAGCGGGTTGAATGGCGTGAAGAAGCTCATTGTGCTCAATAGTGGTGCCAGCGGGAGAATCGTTGGGCTTATCCATCTCGATGTTTGAATCAAGAGCAAAAGGTGGTGAAGGACGTTCCCATGACGTAGCAAGTCCTTGAATAGAAATCCCAAGTTTAGACATGAGATCAGTGCCAATGGATACATCAGCGTCAGCGTTAATAGGAAAAACTTCAAAAGCATGAATAAAAGGTTTGCCATCGTAAGTACATTTTATTTGAGGGGTTGTGCCAGTGCGGGGAACAGAGACCCCAGATGCAGCCAAGTCAATATGACCTGAAGATGGGATGATGGGTACTGATAATTTGGTTGATAAAGAAGGAGTGATGGAAGAAAGGGTGGCACCAGTATCGACAATGGCCCAGACCTTGTGCTCCTGTATAATGATTGGCACGTAGATGGTGTGAGTAAGATCTGTAGAAGATGCTGTAGCATGGGATGCCATGCGAATAAACTTACATTGGGTGCACGGATGTTCCGCGTCCTGCATATCAACGTCATTGTTGATGTCGTCATTTAAATCAATCAAGTTTTGCTCGGATGTATGATCCAAGGCAATATTGGAAACGTGGTGGTCTCCAGAGAAATGAGCTGAGCGAATAGCCAACTTGCACTTGCAAACATGACCTGGGAGCCATGACTCGTTGCACTTGAAGCAACGCTTTTGCTCGTGCGACTTGGTAGAGTTGTCGCGCTTCGAAACCTTGTTTCCTAGTTCCCGAGCTAAAGTTCTACATTCACTTGTAGTATGGTTGCCTTTCTTGTGCAAGTTGCAAAACTTCTTGGCCTCAGGCTTCTTGTTCTTGTCATGAATGTTGTTGGCCGTCTTGCTGTTGTTGGTTGCATGGTACTTCTTGGTGGCGCCAATAACGGTTGCATATAGGCCACGTGCAACGTTGGCAGCTTGTTCAGTAGTGGACCTCAACTCAACTGGCAAATTGACTTGGGCTAGGCGTACTTGCTTGTAGAGGTCAGGCACCAAAGATTTCGTGTATACAGCTGCAATTGCCAAGTTGTCCTCCAAGCCAGCTTCACGACGAGTCTTGTTAAAGCGGTCCGTGTAATATTCCACCGATTCGTCATTCTTCATTGACATGTCCAACAAATCAAACATGGCTTGAGATTGTCTTTCACCATCATGGATACCATACTTCTTGATAAGGGTCTTGCGTGCGAATGTCCATGGAAGATGAGTATAGGGGCGAAGGTTATCATCATACCAAGAGCGTTGCTCTGGTGACAACATGCGTGGCAACAATCTACCCCATGCTTCATCCAAATCTTGATTGTAGGAAACAATGACATCCTCAAAGCGGTTCAAGCATTCTTCCACTGATCCAAAGATAAGTTTCGTCTTGTCATGCACGTTTCCAGTCCATTGCAACATTGGAAGGTCTTGGGGTACAACAGGGCGGCTGGAGTGGTTACTCTTGTCCTTCTTGGTCATCTTTCGATAGATACCCTTAAGAGCTTCAAGATCCTTGCTTGCTTGTTGAGATTCCTGGTGCAAAGCTTGACGTTCCTCTGGCGTAATGTCATCCAATGACAAGCGTTCGGCCAAGTTAGCCAAACTTGCTACAACCCTGTCGATGGCATCAGTGGCACGCTGCAGGCTTGATGATGAGTTGCTTGAAGGCACAGATACAACAGAGTGCGTGTCCGTGGGTGAGGATATGGGAGAGCCAAGGTTCATTGGTGATTGATCAGAAGATCCTTGAGAGTGTTGGCTGGGTGATGTAGACATGATGATGATAAAGAGGATAAAAGAGAATTCGTCAAAAAAAATGTAATATCACTTATGAGAATAGAGAAACGATAAATGACGAGACTCAATAAGAGATTGATCCTTTATTCAAGTGGTGGTTGTTGAGCGTATTTATAGCTTTAAGGATGATGGTGGTTGAAGAGGGTGTGTGCGTGTGTGCTTCCTAATGGAGTATACCGAGAAGGTGTGTGTGATACAACCATGCAACGGGTGCTACAGTGATGAAGCGTGTACGTATATAGCAATAGGTGACCAATGTGGATAAGGTTGGTGATGACAAGGTAAACCTTCATTCGGGTGATAGGGGAATTCCATCGTATGATAGAGAAAGCAGGTTGACAAACGTGAGAATGTGTGCCAGGATACAACA
>NW_026695666.1:814-2984 GCF_029851405.1 Lichtheimia ornata | reverse complement strand
ATTGTGCTGCTCCAGCCCATCATGGCCATCCTTCAACTTCCTTAATCCGAGCTGATTTGACTGAACAATGTTCAAACAAAGAAACATCATCCAACTTCAAATAGAATCTGTTGATTAGTTATTCGTAAACTGCCACTTGATATTCCATTCCTCCCATTCTCACTGTTGGTGCATTCAAGTACAACTACCACCTGCGAACGATTGTCCTGCTTCAATCCATCACGTCTATCCTACGAACGTCTTGATCCGATTGTCTTGGACCGAATGGCAAGTTGATGGCGTGTACACATTCTTGTCACTCTTCTACAACACACATGGCTCTCGACACCACACACACTCTTGCGCGCTTCCCCGGCACAATCCAATGTAACAGTATTCAATGCAGTAGTAGTTGCTATTAGCAAGCTCTTTACTCCATCATATCCAACAGCGTTCTTTACTTCCCGCAACGTATCTTACAGCCTTTTCACGTGGACAGCAGATAGCCATTGTATAGAAGCAGCTTTATTTACCTGTAGCAACTTGCTTCAATACATACAACTTCCTATGGATATGGATATGGATATGGATCTGAGTACTGCATTACTTTGGTACATGGGATGGAAGGATTGTGGATCTATTGACTGGGTTGGTTCCCTTGTTGGCCTATTTAAAACGTGATGTCCAGTTTGATGACCCGCTATCAGCCATCAACTACGCCGCAATACAAGCCGTCTTCAACTGGTTGAGCTGCGATGGAAAGTGACCCACGAAGAGAGGGACCAAGGGACGATGGGAAAGGGAACGTATCAGCAGTGACCTCTAGGGCTTCTCTCTACCAATATATTGGGTTTGTAAAGGTTATGAATTCAATCAAGGCAAGGATTATTTGTTGCGTTGTCAGAAGGATGAATCATACCATATGCATACGGCTTAGGATGATGATGGATTGGAGGAAGTGACAAAAGGGCTTTATACCTTTGACGAAAGAAGGAAGGTGTTTCGCAGCTACGGATGATACTGGAATACTCGAGCCAAAGTATACAGCATCTGTTTTGCAATCATGGATGAAGAATGATCATGTCGGCAGCAATCAACAATAGAATGGCACGATTATCCCTGTTCCCTCTATGTAATCCACCCGCTTATTCAATGCTGTTCTTTTATCATATGCTCGATAAACATCCACAGTACCGTGTGCTGGTACGTGCTCTTCGACTTCCTATTGAGTGAAAATTGGATTCAACATGATACTTTGGGGATCGTACCATCAGCTCAGATGTGCAAGGGTGGATCACTTGGTTATTTCTGCATTGAAGGGAATGGATATCATATATTCGGTAGGGGGTTACACAATAGGCACAATAAGTTGCACAAGTTGGTTCAGGAGTGGAACTGCATAACTAATCGATCGATGTGATGCGCACAGACCTAATAGCTTAATGACGAGGGCTGTTCTCAATTGAAGTCTTGAGCAGTGATCATTCTTATGGAGCTAAGAGCATAGAATATTGTTGAGGTTACGTATAAACAGTAATAGCCGTAACAAGCGGGGTGGCATGGAGTGCACGAATTGGAGAGAACAGGAGGAACAAAGAGACCACTCTTCTTCACTTCCACTTCACAAAAAAGGTAAGCTTGTCTCCATTTACAAACCACAACGCGTTAATTGCTGGCATTCCTTACAATGTACAGCGTTCATTGGGGTGAACATGTGGTCAATGGCGACACTTTCCAGTTGCAGACATTCAACAACAAGTACGCGCGCGATCTGCCCATGACTCCAGCTTCCATTGCAATACAACATGTACGTTCCATCGCTGCATTACTTTATTATTCAAGTTGGACATTGTGGTTCTAAAGTTTACGTGTAGTTTGCTATTCTCTCGTTTATACAAGATCCAAAGGGGGCATCGTGTGTCGTGTGTATGGTTTCCATGGTGGTCATCAAGGAGGGTCACAACCTATTGTTACTATGGGTATGTCCACATGAAAAGCGAATGCTATCCTTGTTATCTTACATTGCATTTACTGTAGCTTGGACACGTTGGTTTATGTTACCTGTGGCAGCAACAGGATACGGATCTCAAAGCAAGAATGCTGTATGGTTGGCTCAATGGTATGTCTGGTATTGGATCTACAAGCAGACCCTGTTAATTAACAAGACTTACAGTGAAACAGCAGCAGCACC
>NW_026695666.1:0-660 GCF_029851405.1 Lichtheimia ornata | reverse complement strand
GCACGGCCTCCATCCAAGTACGGCTATTGATTTCCTTGCCTACAGAGAGAAGGTGGATATCTCTTATGATGCCAATTTCAGGATCCAATGAGAGTATAGTACATATGGTGGCATACCTTGACGCTGCAGGTTGATTATTGTATTGCCTTCGGATGGTGCATTTGGTTGCAATTCCTTGTGATCACCATGGTTCAGGGCGTCGTGTGCCTTCCTTACCGAGTTGTCCATAATGAGAGTTCTCAAGACGTCTTTACCTTGCTTCTTTTGCGTATGGTGACAACAAAAGCGTGTGGGTTGGTTTTACTTGTTATCTCACATTGCGTTTATGGTAGGTGGAACATGTTGGATGATGGTACCTCTGGCAGCAACAAGACATTGATATCAAAGCAAGAATGCTGTATGGTTGGCTCAATGGTATGCATGGTATTGGATCTACAAAGCGAACCCTGTTAATTAACAAGACTTACAGTGAAACAGCAGCAAGACAATATGGATGGCATGGAGAGACGGTTTCTATTTGAGGCAAAGATGGTATTGAGAAATACCACAAGGTAAGAGTGTTCATTGTGGAATTTGTCCCTTCAACTGTGCTTACGAAAGAAATATTAGGTCTGGCTCTGGTTGGGCGATTATTTTGATCAATCAGCACGTCGAGGATGT
>NW_026695665.1:0-3015 GCF_029851405.1 Lichtheimia ornata | reverse complement strand
CGCAACGGTGCATTGACCAACCAACAGCGGCATATGCTACAGAAGAGGAAACAAGCCAATGACTTGGCTAATGACATGACCGACATGCAACTTAGCTGTATGATTCAACCGAGTACAGCGGATACAAATGCATACCTTGTCAATAGTTTTGCACTTGATGGTATTCGTTTTACGGTAAGCTATATCTTTTATCCTCGAGCCAAGCATGATTCTCATCTATAGTATCCCTCTTCTTAAAGGTCACTGTTGAATACGACACAGCCTCTGATACCACAAAAGTGATGACATGCTCATGTCTAGCTTACAAGTTTAATAACAAGGCATGCAAGCACATGTTCCTTCTCGCACGTTGGAATACATCTTACATCGTTAATGGTGATCATCAACCCAAAAGGGTCACGATTGATCTCAACCCTTCCGCTCCTTCTCTTCCTCCATCTACATCGCGAGCACAAGATCCCAACAATGTCTCTCAATCCGCTTCCACCACTACCAATGACACCAACGATAATACTTCCATGGATAATCCTCGTGATACCATCAAGTCCCAAATCAACAGGTTCAAACGTACACTCGATCAAGGATCATTTAATGATGCAAAACTTCTTGATATCATTGGCAAACTGGACAATCTTCAATCTGAACTCGATCAAGCTCGTATACTACCACCAAACGCTAGACTCCCGCCACAACACCCACGCAAAAGAAATCGAACTAGAAAATAAATCGTATCATTATCCTTTTCCTCTTCCTTCAATCACTCATTCCCTTGACGTATCTTGTATAATTACTTAGCTTTTGTTGGTGTACAAACGATATTGTATATTGGCTCCACGAATAAAGTAAGCGAAAAAGTTCGACAACAACACGCGTCTTTTTGACTGATAACGGCTTCCCTTGTTGAAAAATACCCACTGATCATAATACTACCTTTGGTGAAGGTGACAAGGCTGTGAAAGTGTGTGTGGTAGGCCCAAGCGGTGTGCTGTATAATAGGTAGCGTAAGTTGGGATCGCCCCATGTGTTTGTCAATTCGTCACAATCGCTCAGATCGAAGCCGTGTAAAGTCGAATGCACTCATCTGGAATAGATCTATTACGTCCATGTCGTAGATCGGTAGGTAGGGTCCAACTTTTGCCAATGGGAATGTGCGATGTGAAAAAAAAGTAGGCTGGCGGAATAAAAGTGGGGAATTTCTCTAAGTTGAAAAGTGGGGGGATTTAACGGGGTTGCTGATCACTACCCTATAAGCAATACACATGAATGCTTTCCCACAAACATGAGGGTACAAATACAAGTGGTATACAAGGCTTGTGAGAAGTACTCTTTTTCTCTTATTCCATACTTCATGCCTCGTCGATATATATCTATTGACCCTGACTCTTCTGATACCGCTTCTCTTTATTCGGATGACAGTGATTCGTTGATACAGTTCCAAATGCAACTGGGAAATGCACTTCAACGTTGCGGTGTGTTCACTATTATTGATTGAATGGCATTATACATACATTGACCTTGGGCCTGTCTAGCTTTTGATCGACCAAGCAATGATCAACAGGTTCCAACTAGCAGAAAAAACAACATTTTTGACGACATAGATGAGGTTCAAGTTGTGCCTACTTGAATTGTACCTATATTATAAAATGCACATACATATAATTCTACAATCAATATGCCAATTGCCGGCTTTATCTACAAGGTTGGCACCAATTGGTCTTCTCGCTCTCGGTCATTGCCAGTTCCAATGTATGATGGCATGTCGTCTGGTACTACCCTTACTTCCGATGAAGTATCTATTTGCTACCATATTAATGTGCGTCGCTTTAGTTGTAAGAGGTAAAGACCTTCTTCTGCCTCTGATTCGAGGAACTCATATTCCTCGTCGTCAGAGGATATTGTCAAGTCAATGACTGATCCGAGTCGTCTTCAGGGTTATAGAGTACTATATCAGCGTCGCTGCTTGACATTGGAAAGAGATGAATGTTTTAGTGGCACTTGTCTCTTTTTAGGCTGTCTTGTGTACTACGTATTCCATATGGTGCTGCATGCTTTAACCTTTCTGGTTCATTGGTACCTCTTATGTTTCGCCCAACACAATTGCTCATATCCAAAACTACACGTAATCATTCTTGTGGGAAAAGCACACATGAGTTAGATACTCTTGGTGTTATGCTGCCCTAGTTTTGAAGTGGTGAAACATCGATACGACCTTTCGCTGTTACACCAGAGTCCAACACAAATAAAAGGTGCCTTTTCCTTTTCACGAAACTCTCTCTCTTTCAACTATGTTTCCATTTATTATGCATTCCAACTATTACGCAAAATCGAACGGTCGACAATGCTTGCAATGTGATGCAAAAGGCAAGACGTCATCTTCGATGGCAATACACTTGCCTGATTACATTGCGTCCATCCAAACGCGCAATGAAAAGATCTTTCACGACGTCTTTGGGATAGAAGTGAAAAAGCCTCATGCCAGCAGCGGTCAGCAGCCGCTCAACGACAAGTACAAACTGGCTTTGGAAATGAAAAAGAGCTACCGGTTGCTGTAAGTCTTTTCATTTGGTATCTTTTGATTCTTTTGAACGTATTTTTGTTGACATTTCTATGTTCAGCCCTCGCGACCTTCCGAAGGGTGACGGGATGACATCGTCGCAAGCCTCATACGCGAGGGATAATTATGCCGTTTACCGCTTGGAAGGTAAGCTTCCACATGACTACCATGGGTGGCCATCTAATCGGCTGTTCACATTCAATAGCAGCGACAAGACCTGAGGGTGAGGTGAAAAAGCCTCATGCCAGCAGCGGCCAGCAGCTGCTCAATGACCGTTGCAAGCTGGCTTTGGAGATGAAGAAGATGTTGGATGCCATGGTGGAAGGTAAGGATACTACATCACATAATGGCCCTGTTACTAAAGTGTGATAAAAATAGGCCACGAATGCACCACCTTCAAGATGGAGCTGGTATCAGCAATCAGAAGCGGTGCTCTCCTGTTGTTCGTGGCCTGCTTGTAG
>NW_026695664.1:0-3041 GCF_029851405.1 Lichtheimia ornata | reverse complement strand
AAACACATGTCGCCAATGGCAACTGCATCGCAATCACAATGCTCCCAAGGAAACCGACATGTTAGCGGTGAGTGTTATTCATGCGTGATAACGTGTTTATTTAGCAAGTGTGTAAGCAGATACAAAAGTAGCAAGAGTATTGAGTAATAAAAGCAAAACCAACTTGGTTCATGCTGCTTCTTAAAAGTAGTATAAATCACAACACGGCGCATATAGATAGTCAACCGCATCCATGCATCGTCTAGAATACGTTCCAAATGACTCAATCACGTTGCTGTCACGCATAAAGCATCTCTCTTTATTTTCTAAAGTCAACATCTACCCAATTGGTATCAATTATGACCCTCCTTGTATAACCAAACATAGGCTCATCGTCTTGTAAACATCAAACGGTCGAATCAAATTGTTGTAAGCTGCTGCAAGCTTGAAGATATCGAGCATGTTGCATTTCACGTATGATCCATGGCGTGCAATTGGGTCGAGAGAACGATGTCGTATCGTGTGGGTACTGAACACAATGAATGAAAAACTAGATAATGGGATGAATCGATATCGGCTGCTGCTGATGACGACTTGGATCCATTGCATCCGCAGCTGATCAGAATGTGAGGTCATTGTTGTCCATTCTTTGTGGTTCCATTGTTGCTTTCCATCATTCAACCAAGTGTATCCAATCACCGATTTTGTCGGGTGTGGTTCCTCATTGTCCAATGCACAAACAGCTCCCCACTTGCCATCATCCGATAACGTAGCATCATCCACAATGAATCTCGGCGTGTCGTACACTTTCACTACACACATCGGCGATTTCAACCAGAATCCTTTTTTAGCGTAGCACATCATCACCATTTACCTTAAAATCCAACATCAAGAGCGAACTTGAGACATTGATCCTTGCTGCTAATTGATTCCATGTGATGCTGTCCACTGTGTCCAAACATCGCCTTGCGTAATAGCGAGATAGTGGATCAACGTTGAAAGGCGTATAGCTCGTGTAGAAAAGTGAATGTGCTGTTACAAAATCATCCCTGGTTGCCGTTGACTTGAGCATGCATATCATCCGTAGTTGTAAAATCCTTTGGTCACATAGATGAACCGCCATTTATGTAATCCTCATTCTCATAGATGTGGCATGATCCATCCCCCCCCTTGCTGACGACATGAAAAGTAAGCGCCGTAGTATTCAACCTTGACGACATCCATCCATAACTCCCATACGGAAGGCAAGGAAAGCATAAGCCGTAGAATGATGGAGCTGTACGAACAGAGGATGCATATTCAAGTCCAAGCAGCACCATGAGTCGCACCAATTCCGCTAACACAACGTGGACCTCTCCCCGAGACGGTACACTACATTGGCTTCCTTGACATGTTGCAGTGATAGAAGTAAAGAGCCTGTCACCTATTTCTTGTCGTAAGTTCACTTGGATCCAACCAATCCCAAAATGACCCATTTACTACCTTGAAGTATCTTCCAATTCCATCATTGGTGCTGCAGATAACATTGTATCCAATCCGTCCAGCATGTGCTGCTGCTGTTTCATTGTAAGACTCGTTAATCAAATCATGCGTTGTAAATCCAATACCATGCGTACCGTTTTGAGCCAACGTATAGCATTCTTGCTTTGACATCAGTGTCTTGTTGCTGCCACAGGTACCATCATCCAACATGTTCAAGCTACAATAGATGCAATGTAAGAAAACAAAGATAGCATTCGCTTTTCGTGTAGACATACCCAAAGTAACAATGTATTGGAACATCTCCTTGACGACAACCATGGAAACAACACATAGGACACACGACACCCCCTTGGATCTTGTATAAACAAGAGGACAACAAACTACACGTAAACTTTAGTATCTCAAAGACCAGCTTGAATATTAAAGCAATGCAGCGATTGAACGTACATGTTGTAGTATTACAATGGGAGCTTGAGTCATGGGTAGATCGCGCGCGTACTTGTTGTTGAATGTCTGGAACTGGTAAGTGTCGCCATTGACCACCTGTTCACCCAACTGATGCTGTCCATTGAAAGGAATGCCAGCGTTTAGTGTGTTGTAGTATGTAAATGGAGACAAGCTTACCTTGCATTGTGAGGTGGGAGTGAAGAAGAAGGGGCTCTTTGTTGTTCCTCCCACTTCTCAATTTGTGCACAATACGCCGCCCCGCTTGCTACAGTTACTGCTATGGAGATGTACCTCAACAGCAGCCTATACACTTGGGTCAATAATAGTTACAATCATTCGATCTTGTAGCTAAGCTATGTGTCATTTTACTGTGGCGGGATTGGCGTCTATCAAGTCCGTGCGCTCTTGTAACTTATGCAGATTGACTCCTGGATTTGTGCAACTACTACATGGCCCCTCCCTACCAAACATACAAAATGCATAATTCATTGTCATTGTCATTGTCATAATGAATAGCTTTTTCATGAGTGGATGCTGTTTAAGTACTTCCTAAAGGCAATCATCATTCACTTATGAAGCAACCTGTCAATCGCGTATGTGTAACCACCACGTGCTGTTTCACTCAGCTCTCCATCTTTCCGTTAATGCAGCCGACACCATCCACTAGGAAAAAGCAACTCCATCATGCTTACAGCATAGGTAAAACATAAAGGTGCCTGTATCTCCAAACTTTACAATGAAACGTGAGGTTTTGAATAGAGCAATGTGCTCGGTTTGGCCAACAGCACCTTGTGTGAAAGTTTCGCGTTCAATGTCGCAAACAGCCCAAAAAATATTTTTTTTGGTCGTCGTCGTCGAAGAGGTCGACCCCCAGATCCAGTTTGGCTGGTGGCGACATTGCGAAATCTGGTATTGGCAAGCTTGATCATGAAACTTGCACCCAAGGTGCAGTTGGCCAAGCCGAGCACATTGTTCTATCAAAGACCCCACGTTTCATTGTAAAGTTTGAAGATACAGGCACCTTTATGTTTGTAAGCGTGATGATATATGAGAAGTGGTCTTTGTTCATTGTCAAGTAGGTGGACCGTGGCAGAGCAAAAGATGGAGAAGGACCTCTTTGGGTAACTCAGCTA
>NW_026695663.1:0-3062 GCF_029851405.1 Lichtheimia ornata | reverse complement strand
AACCGCATAAGATCTAGTCCCACCAACTGGACATCACAGTATCTCTCAGCAACGTAAAGGCAGGTACCAATGATCCAAGACCGATACAAAGAACTGAAAAGGATTAAAGAAAAAAGAAAACGCCTGCTGCGGATTCTCTTTGCACTTTTTATTTTTCGAACGGCGTTTGAATGCGCGCTTCTTAAAATCACGTGCCGAAATTTGATTGTTCACTGAAGAATAGCCCATTCATCCTATTCATCTTTGTTGCCCAAACCAATGCATGTGAACGATTGCCCTGCTCCAGCCCATCATGCCACCATTGAAGTTTCTTGGTTCGAGAGGTTTTGACCGAGTTACGCTCAAGCACAGAAGTATCATCCTTTTCAGAAAAATCATTTTGCAAAGTAATTTGTAAACTGCCAGCTAATAGCCCATTCATCCCATTCATCTTTGTCGACCAATCCAATGCATGTGACCGATTGTCCTGCTCCAGCCCAGCATGCCCATCATTCAACTTTCTTGATCCGAGCTGATTTGACTGAAAAACGCTCAAACACAGAAGTATCATCCAACGTCAGCTCTTCCACTCACAGCTTCTTGCCTCTTCCTCCCATTCTCATGTGTTGCCCCATTAAGTACAACTACCACCTGCGAACGATTGTCATGCTTCAATTCACCATGTCAAGCCTACAACTGCCTTGATCCGATTATCTTTGACTGCATGGCAAGTCCATGGCCCACTACAACACGCGAGTCTCTTGAAAGTACGCTGTCTTGCACATTCCTCTGCCACAACCAATCTTAACAGCAGCTGCCATTAGCAAGGTCTTCACACCATTGTGTCAAACAGCATTCACAACCTTGTCACTCTACTACAACGCACGCTCTCTTGCACACTCCTCTGGTACGACCAAACGTAACAGCAGCAGCTGCTATTAGAAAGGTCTTTATGTCATTGTCTCGAACAGCGTTCTTTGCTTGCAGCAACTTGTCTTGCAGCCATTGTTTCAAACAGCATCTTTTACTTGCAGCAACTTGCTTTGGTATATACGACTTCCTATGGATGATGCCATATCAGCTATCAAGCAATACAATCAATCTTCACCTTTGAGCTGCGATAGAAAATGACCAAGAACGAGATCGACCAACAGTCGGGTGGAAAGCAAGTATGCCAGCAGCGATCACAGAGGCTCTTTCTTATTGGACTTGCAATGGTTATGGATGGATGGATGCAATCAAGTACAGTGATGGTGAATCATGGAATGTTGCTTTGGTTACTTGTCGCGTCGTCAGCAGGAAAGAAGGATCCTATCACGTGCAAAAGGCCGAGGATGATGATGGATTGGGTGCCATTGATGAGAGGGCTTTTATCTTTGAAAAAGCGATTTGCAGCCATGAATGGCATTGGAATACTCAAGTCAATGGATGCAGCAGCTATTTTGCAGTCATGGATGAAGGATGATTATGACGGCAGAAATCAAGAATACGATGACGCGATTATCCCTGTTGCCTCCTCTATGTGATTCAACCATATCTTATCCAATTTGCAACCCTTACCATATTTGTATGATAAACGTCCATACTACATGTCCTATTCTTTGACTTCCATTGAATGAAAATTGGATTCAACACAATAGTTAGAGAGGCGTGGATCACTTGATGGGTTTCTGGATTGAAAGGGGGGAATAGAAATTTCAAGGTCGTCAAGCGAGGTTGGATCATTTGCATTGTCGTCATGACGAGTTGCTTTTGCTCTTTGGCCACAACATCGCTAAAGCTTCCTAGCTCACATACTGGTAGCAGACGAAAGGCAGCGGCGATTCTCAAACACTTATATTACAAAGGTAATAAACATGAGAGTTAATGATGCCCAACGATTGTTACAGAAAAGCATGCTTCATTGTAAGCTTAATTCATTATGATGCTCAAGAAAGTATGAGCTGTTATACAACATGGCACGAATACACGAACACACCATGCTTATACATGACAATTTTCAGCTAACGCTGTCCCACGCATCCTTATATAAGAACGAATTATTCCATACGGGCCATCGTAGGCGGACCTTACTATAAGAAAGCAGGGGAAGGATCAATAATGCATTTCTCCACCAATAGGATTGGCCCTTCAAGTGTTGTCATGCATTTTTGCCTCTAACATGAGTGAGCTACTTGACACCGAACAAGATCACTTTTCATATAGCATCAGCCCTACATCATAGCAAAACATATAAAGACACTTGTAACTCAACAGTTTACAATCAAGCGTGGGGATCTTTATTAGAACAATGTTGCTCGGCGAGGTCGAAAGGGCTGCCTCTTGTTGCTTGCATGTTAAAATGATAATGAGCAGTCTTTTGAATCAAAGATTGGGAAAGCATATCTTATGTTGCGTAGTATGTGGTATGTAACCATGGCAACAGCTGGTATCAACAGGAGCGAAAAACAGGTACACTGCAAGGTGAGAGCTACAGATCGTACTGTATTGGGCAAAAGAGATTCCAAGATCAATGGCAACGCGATCGATTCCAAAGCTTCAACAACAACGCGCGCAAATCATACACTGCTCGAGTTCCATTGCAACACAACAAGTACGTTCAACATTGCAGTCTTTTATTGTCATGGCTTACACATGCAGATTACTATTCTAAAGCTTTCAAGTGGTCAACCACTTACAACACAATCACTATGGAAACCCGTAGACAATCACCATGGAAACATGTAGACAAGTAGACATTATTCATTTTTATTGATAATAAAGATAAACTATCTATGCATGCGGCTGTTAGCTTCCTTGAGTCAAAGACATCAAGTACTGACAGAGATGACCAACGTGAAGGTCGCCACACATCCATCTCCACCTCTCCACACGGGGCACCTTCAGCATGTGTCAAACGAGGTGATTGCAAGTGGGGGGCACTATACAACCAGGTGGAGTTTAAGCCTTTACGAAACATGCGCATTCCCCAGACCCTCTGCACTTCCGGACCATAAGATCCCCGGACCATAGATCTCCCCCATCTATGGCGGCAGCAACCGCATAAGATCTAGTCCCACCAACTGGACATCACAGTATCTCTC
>NW_026695662.1:0-3081 GCF_029851405.1 Lichtheimia ornata | reverse complement strand
AATCTGATGCATTGCGAATGGCGAATAGATCTAATTTGAGCGAAGTAGGATGATTTGACAACGAAAAGGAACATTTGTGCCTGCTACTGCCATATCAACGTGGCATTGGTATCCGCCAAAAGGCTGCTTGAATTGCTGGCTACAACGTGGTTCATTGCGAATGGAGAATAGATTCAATTTGAGAGAGGTATGATGACTTTTCATTGTAAAGTAACTTTGTCGCCTCCTACTCTCATATCATTGTGATTTTTGTATACGCCAAAAGGCTGCGTTGATTGCTGGCTACAATGTGATGCATTGCGAATGGTGAATAGATCTGATTTGGGGGAAGTATGATGGTTTTACAATGGAAAGTAATATTATTGCCTGCTACAGCCATATCAACGCGACCTTGTTATACGCCAAAAGGCTGCGTTGATTGTTAGCTACAACCTGGTTCATTGCGAAAGGTGAATAGATCCGATTTGATCGAGGTATAATGATTTTACGTTGTAAAGTAACATTGTTGTCTGCTATTGCCATGTCATTGTCAACGTGACCATGGTATGTAGCCAAAAGACTGCTTGAATTGCGGGCTACAGCGTGCTGCATTTCGAATGGCGAATAGATCCGATTTGAACGAAGTATGATGATTTAACATTGTAAAGCAACATTGATGCCCGCTACTGCCATATCAGTAGAAGACTGCGCGGATTGCTGGCTACAATGCGATGCATCGCGAATGGCGAATAGATCCAATTTGAGCGAGGTATGATCATTTAACATTGTAAAGCGACATTCGTGCCTGCTACTTCCATATTAACGTGACCCTGTTAGATAGCCAAAATGCTGCGTTGATTGGGGGGTTACAACGTGGTGCATTGTGAATGGCGAATAGATCTGATTTGAGCGAGGTATGATGATCTTGCACTGAAAAGCAACATTGGTGCTTGCTGTTGACATATCATCGTGGCCTTGTTATACGCTAAAACGCTGCGTTGGTTGCTAGCTACGATGGTGGTGCCTTGCGAATGGCGAATAGATTCAATTTGAGCGAGGTATGATGATTTTACATTGTAAAGCAACATTGGTGCCTGCTAATGCCATATCAACGTGACCTTGTTAAACAACAAAACAATGCTTCAATCGCTGGCTACAATAAGCACCAAAGAGTCGATTTATTCTGACTATGTACCTTACACTGCCAATCCCTTTGATCCATTATTGACGAGATCCCAGCAAGAGACCGTGTAAGATGGGTGTATAGTAAAACCATACCCTTGTCCTTGATGATGTTGTCATTTGATTGAGGTATCTGGTAAATCCAATGCCAATCCCTTTGACCCTTCCTTCTTTGTTATCCCAATAAGCGCTGGTGCAAGATGGTTGTTGTATAATAGATACATGCATACCGTGTACCAGGTGATGCTGCTGTTGTTGTATTCCCTACCAATCCTTTATCCATCTTTGTCGTGAACCCAAAAACAGACATGTACTCGTGATGGTGGAAGCTGGGTGTATGATAAATCCATACGCATGTAGCTGATGATGCTGCCATTTGTATCTCCCTTGCATCTAGTTTGATCCATCCCCTCGCTCTTGCCAACGAAGGATACGTCGATATAACCATGATAGATATCTCCAAGCGCTATTGAGGTGACCGCACCATAAATCCATGCACGTGTAGCCAATTTTCCTGCCGTTTGTGTATCTACCAATGTCAATGATCCAAGAGTCATGTATATGTGATAGTGGAAATGGGCGTATAATAAACCCACATGCGTATACTCGATGATAACGCCATTTGTATATTAAAATCGATTGTCCCATCCTTATCGTAATCCCAATCAGAGGCATGTGGTCGCATCATAGTCCTGTTAAAGTGGCTATAAAATAAATCCATACGCGTGCGCTCGATCCTCAATGATCCTGCCATTTGATTGTGGTGCCTTGTATATCCACTGATGTTGTATAACAAGGTCTCGCGGATATGGTAATAGCAGGCACCAGAGTTGCTTTACAATGTAAAATCATCATACCGCCCTCAAATCGGATCTATTCGCCGTTCGCAATGCATCACAATGTAGCCCGCAATTGAAGCAGTCTTTTGCTGTATAAAAAGGTCATATTTATATGGCAATAGCAGGCACGAATGTTGCTTTACAACATAAAATCATCATACCTCGCTCAAATTGGATCTATTCGCCATTTGCAATGCATCACATTGTCGCCAGCAACCAACGCAGCTTTCTGCTATATAACAAAATCACGTTGATATGGCAATAGCAGGCACCGATGTTGGATAACGATGTAAAATCATCGTTCCTGGCTCAAATTGGATCTATTCGCCATTCGCAATGCATCACATTGTAGCCTGCAATTCAAGCAGTATTTTGGCGTATACCAAGGTCACGTTGATAAGGCAATAACAAGCACCAGAGTTGCTTTGCAATGGAAAATCATCCTACCTCGTTCAAGTCTGATCTATTTGCCTTTGGGAATGCATCACATTGTGGGCCGCAATTCAACAATCTTTTGCTGTATAACAAGGTCTCGATGATATAACTGAAGCAGACAATAACGTTGCCTTAGAATGCAAAATCATCATACCTCGCTCAAATAGGATCTATTCGCCATTCGCTATTTCCATATCAGCGTGACCTTGTTATACTCTAAAAGACTGCTTGAATTGCGGACCACAATGTGATGCATTGCGAAATGGCAAATAGATCAGATTTGAGCGAGGTATGATGATTTTACATTGTAAAGCAAGATTGGTGCCTGCTACCGCCATATCAACGTGGCATTGGTATACGCCAAAAGGCTGCCTGAATTACAGGCTGCAACGTGGAGCATTGCGAATGGCAAATAGATCCGATTTGAGCGAGGTATGATGTTTTTGCGTGGTAAAGCGACATTGGAGCCCGCTACTGCCATATCGGCGTCGCATTGATATACAGCAAAAGCCTGCGTTGATTGCTAGCTACAACGTGGCGCATTGCGAATGGCGAATAGATCCAATTTGAGCAAGGTATGATGATTCGGTAATGAAAAATAATATTATTGACTGCTACTGCCATATCATCGTGACCTTGTTATACG
>NW_026695661.1:0-3090 GCF_029851405.1 Lichtheimia ornata | reverse complement strand
TGGAAGATGCTAGTAGCAGGTATTCGTAATCATTCTAGAGTCATCCTTTACTAGAAGCATCGACATGGAAGTGATTGGTGTGGTGTGGTGGTGTGATCAATAATAAATTACTGCAAAGGAGTGTGAGGGTGCTGGTGTATTCGAGAAGTTGCCAGGGAGATCCAAGGCCGCCGTCGGTCATTGAATGTGTGAAGTCACGTGTCGTGGTCGACCTGGATTCCTGGGCTTGAACCTCCGTCTCGATTTGGCAGGCGTGGGGCCAACACTCAGCTCGTCAACAACAACGAATGTCGCGTGTGGTGGATTGATGAATAATAAATGTCCAGAAAGGAATAAGAAAGAGGGGATGATAAAATAAAAGGGGTGAGATAGAATGAAAAGAGAATGACCAAAAGGGTTCAAACGCGAATACGAGAAGGGATAGAGAAGGGAACGAAAAGAGAAGAACGAGAGAGAAACAAAAGAGGTGTTGTAGACAACAACGAGGGATAGCAAAAGACAAAAGGGTTCAAAGAAAAGAAAAGAAGAGAAAGACGAAAGACTTCTTGTTCGTTTATTCATGGATGTATGTGCTTTTCTTATATATCGATGGAGGAGGAATCTTCGGGAAACAACTTGACTTGTAAGGTGGTCTTGTGTAAGGAATGTAATGGAATCTACAGGACTGTCGGTATAAAATACTGCATAGGATGATCAAAAATAAACGTGAATACATGGTCGGTGTAAATAAACTTGTGAAAGCGTAATCAGTAATGGTCGTGGTAAACATGGCAATGTGTAAAATAAGACAAAGAAGTGGGGAAAGTAAGAGTTAAATGGATGTCAAAGAAAAGGAAAGAAAAGGCAGCGCTGCTCGAGAAGAAAGATGGTGCACGTGATTCAGGGCACGTGATGGAAAGGCACCCTCACATCACATGACCTGATGGACATGGTCTCCAAGCAACGCTCACGTGACAAAATGGACAAATGAGGCAAGCGAGGCCGGAAAACCCGCCACACACCGTGTCACGAAAGAGAAGGGAAAGTTTGGTTTAATGGTCAACATCCTTCTCTGGTGACCAAGAGGTATGGGTTCGATTCCCGGGGAGTACCTTTTTAGCATCAGTGATGTCTATATTTTGTTCTTTTTTTTGTCGTAGGTCATGTGACCACGTGACCTAGCTTTTGCTCGTTCCTTCTAGAACCCTTTTCCTTTTGATGCTGGCAATTGCTAGAAGCCCTTTACTAGCATCTTCCACATCATTCATAGAATCCATACATTGAACATATATATATCGTGAACATCCTTAGCAATAAAAGATCATCACTTATCATAGCAACACCAAAAGTTATATCATTGGCCACTGATCTAATCAGCCATACGATAACGACATTTTTTGGAAGTTGTGACTTCGTAAGTGAAAACTTTTCAGGTGGCTGTGGGGCCCGATGGGTGTTACTCTCTCTTTCTCTTCTTTCTTTCATTCATTGATCATTATGCCTGTTGTTAAGAATCATACTACAGTAGATTGCAGTGAAAGTTGAACACGAAGAAAGAATTTCGGTAGATGCAGCTGTTTTTTTGGTGATCGAGAGATTTATTGTTGGGCATTGGCAAAGTAATGTTGGTGAACAAGCACTTTTATTTTGGAGGGTGACAAGATAATGTTGGTGGGTGGTTGTGTTAAAGATGGTGGGTGGAGAAGTAATTTTGGTTGGCGGGTGTCGCAATGTTGGTGGGCCGGCAGAAGAACGATGGCGGCGAGTGAAATAAAGACGGCGGGTGGAGGAATAATTTTGATTGGCGGGCGCGTAATGTTGGTGGGTTGGGAAATAAAAATGGTGGAGGGTGAAGTAATATTGGTTGGCGGGTGTCGTATTGTTGGTAGGTTGGCAAGAGAATGATGCTGGTGGGAGAAATAAAGATGGTGCGAGAAGGAGATAATATGAAGGGTGAGGATGACGATGGATGCTAACAATAATATGGGTGAGCAACTAGCAAACACGCTATATGCATGATGCAGAAGGTCCGCTTGGCCACACGTAAAAAGTTGGATGCCTCACATGCACTGCTTGTGCTCCTCTTCCTTTTACCATCTTGTTCCACTTCCCCATCTTGCAAGCTGCATTCAATTTAGGCATTGCTGTGGATTGGATGACATACTACAACTGTTGGAAAGGCTTTATTTCAGAGTACACAGGCGATAAGGAAGTTTGAGAAAGACGTGCTGTTGTGTTTGTGTTGCTAACGCGAACCTTTTTTCTCTTCTTACGGATAACAACAATCAACAACGTTGTCATTACACACGTTCAACACGGCATAGCATGACAAGGTACTATGGCAGGGTTATGTGGAAGTCGACTAGCACAGCTAGCGAGTGAGTTGGATGTGACAGTATAGCAGGGCGAGCTCGTTTCGTTTTGCATATCAGTTTGTTGCACGATTAACAGGACATACACGATCTAGTACCATCATCATGCGAAATACGACATAGTACTACACATGTAGAATGCACGCATTTGGATGTTGGATGGCAATAAATGGTTCAGAGGTGATGCACGATGGATAGGATTGCTACCAACTTATGATACATGATGGCATACGGTAATACATAGATCATGGATGACCCAAAACGAAGGTTGGAACACGGCTAGACAACACGATAGCAACGAGCTTTTTAGATGCTTCATCGTCATCCTCACCCTTCATATTACCTCCTTTTCGCACCATCTTTATTTCTCCCACCACCATCATTCTCTTGCCAACCCACCAACAATACGACACCCGCCAACCAAAAGGGTTTTGATACGGACACCCCCCTCTCTTACTCTATATGTCTTTGGGACACCCCCTTTATTAATAGCACACAGGCATATGCAACAGACGTCAACAAAGAGCTATCTTTAACACAAGCACATCGTAAGCAAAGTCTGCCACTCATATCAACCAATGAAATCACTGTAATCTTGTAGTCATTGCTGTATATACATGAATAAATGTAGCTGCCACTACTATGAGCATAGTCATGCCGGCGGGAGTGGGCTGGTATGCAGAGTTTCGTACCGCAAGGCTTGAATTTTTCTTCCAAAAAGAGCGGCCTTTTAATTCCA
>NW_026695660.1:0-3094 GCF_029851405.1 Lichtheimia ornata | reverse complement strand
ATGTTTCGTAGCAACACAACACATAGCAGATTATGATATTTTGAAGCTTGAGGACGATGTAGGGATAGATAGATACAAGGATTTAATAGTAGTGTTGGCTCCTGAATAGTATCATGCTATAATAAAAAGTACGCGTCTTCCGAAAACGCGCTCCCTGCACAGCTTTCTGAGCACATACTTTTTTTTACACATATTGAACCTTTGTTATTGACCCAACCAAACCTGAAAGTAAGGAACACCTTAAGCTTCGGGTAGCAATGTACTAGATCCGCGATCCTAATTTCGAATCTGAACGTTGCCATTAGCATGTCGTCTTTGATCGCAAACGCAGTTAATGTTATCCGCTCCCAAACAACCGGCATTGTTAGCGATTATGCACAAGAAAACCCTTACCGGTTTGTTATCAAGCGGGAAGATTTCCATGCTTGGCTCGTGCGTGAAGAGCGCCGCACTTCATGCACGTTCTATTTTTATACCACGGGCAACGCATTCTACAAGAATAAGGAATTCTTTTACCGCTTTGGTCCCCATGACCCCACAAACCCAAACCCACGTCCTGGATTTGGTCTATCCCCTGATGAAAAGCGTGAAATGGACGAAAAGAAAGCAGAAGAGGGTGTGTCTGATGATGATGAATATGAGGAGGTCAATGGAAGTGGCACAACAACTGCTGGAGTCAAGCGTGGTCGTAAGAAAGAGACTAACTATAATGGGGTAAGATGGCATTTGAGATTTGTTATGAAAACATCTCTGCGGCATACTGAATGGATATGTAGACCTTTGTATGCAACCGAAGAGGCAACCCAACTGGTGAAAACAACTTGCCATGCAATTGTACAGCGATGATCAAGGCGAAGTGCAAGGGGAATGATCCTGCTACAATGACCGTAGTTTATCACTGGCAGCATGACAATCATGTCCCTGGATCAAATGAAGATCTTGCCAAAGCGCCTATCAGCCGTGAAACACGCCGAATCATTCATGATATGGTGGAAAATGATATGAATTGGACCTCTATCAAGAGCGTTTTGCGTGTTGATACCAATTCACTTGTTGATATCTTGAATGGTGATAGTACTGGTATCCCTGCTATGCTACGCATTGGCTATAACCAGGTATACTACGCAATGCGTAAATGTATCCGCAAACGCGCCATGCTTGATACCGAGCTCGAAGAAAGTCTCTTGGAGTGGGATGCCAAACTTGCTGAAGATAGCGGTCTATCTAAGTTTATCTCTTTGGATAACATTCAAATGGGCATGTTCGTATATGCATTCATGCACCAATGGCAGCTTGAGGTAGGTGGACGTTTTATGCACCTTTAGAGTTACTTAGATTGTTATTTATCATAGTTGCTGAAACGTGATGGTTCCATTGTTTGTATGGATGCCACTCACAAAACATGTGTGGATGGCAATGGTGACGAGTGCTTTTTGTACACGTTGGTGGTCCGTTCTGAAAAGACAGGAAGAGGTGCTCCTGTATGCTGGATGATTACCAATTCCAGCACGCATCATCCGGTTGAAACATGGTTAAGCTGGTTGAAAAACGACATGGATTATACGCCAGGCACCATCATGATCGACAACTCTGACGTAGAGATCAAGGCTATCGAGCAAAGCTATGGTGACCGATGTCGCATAAACCTTTGTCATTGGCACATCCTTCGTGCATGGCGTAAAAACCTTATCTTCAAGCTTGCACCAAAATCGAACAACAAAGCGTCTTCTGAGCAAGTGCGAGAACATCGCAATATGGCTTTTAAGCTTATGGTTGATATCATGCAAGCTCCTACACAACAAGGTTTTCAAGCTGCACTTAAAAAGTTTAACAATTGGGCGTACACAAATCGCAACAAATGGGACGCTGATGAACTTATCGATTACTTCGACAACCATTATCTCCCAAAAAAGGAGAAGTGGTGCCGTGCATGGAGAAAGGTATGTAGCACACATGATCAACGATGGGACGTACATACTTACACGTATCGAATGTAAGCATAACTACCGCATGGATACCAACAATTACGTTGAAAGTTGGCATCGCTGCTTGAAGAAGGTTTACATCCCAACTTTGAAAAAGCAACGTATGGATGTTCTTGTATACACTTTGTGGACAGCTGTGCTACCAGACATCATGATGGACCATGTTCGGGTGTTAAATAGCATGCAGCGTCGCACTTGGACCGAGGCAGAGATGGCACGCAAAAAGGCAGCTGAAGCTATTACTGGTAATCATCATAGCATACGTGCATTGGCTCCATAAGATGTATGGTACTAATATTGTGTCATCTCATACATTAGAGGAGGAAGCTGATGAGCTCATTGTACAGCATGCTGTGAAACGGATCATCATCAAGTCGTTTACCGATCCACGAACAAGATACACCTTGCATATTGACGACAAGGAAAACATAATACAATCATGCTCTTGCCCTGATTACAAACACAGCTCGGCCATCTGCAAGCATATGTTCTTAGTGCATCGCTTGGATATGGTTAGCCTGCCGAACAAGGCATCTCCACCCCCGTCAGCCCATCAAAGGCCCCAACCTTCAACACCTGCAGCATCTGCCACACCTGCAGCACCGAACAACTCTGAAATCGAGTTCAATGCTGTACTGCAAAGGTAATATCAGTGGATCGTTTCCTGATTAGTGTTCTTTTAACACGATCTCATTGGTTGCGTAGATTACAAGATGGCATTCACAACCTGAATCTTCAGGCGCCACGTTTAACCCCCCAACACTATGAGCAGCAAACAACACGGCACCTAAACCGAGCTGCACAACACATCCAATCCGCCTTTTCCATCCTCAAGGACAATGACAACAACAACCGACAATTGCATGGCCGTCAAAGGCGTGTTTAAGCAAAGTCCATTCCTTTTCCCATATTATAGATTTCCTTTCTTCTGATTGCAATATACTTTATTCCTTGATTTTCATATGGACTACATGTTGGCTTTGCCTACTAGGCAACTACCAGTGAAAAACGCCTGCATCGCATGTGTAGCATCCTCTCGACCTCCATCCAATATCCGCATTATATAAAACCCACACCTTATCCATGACAGCACTGCTATATCATAATCT
>NW_026695659.1:0-3105 GCF_029851405.1 Lichtheimia ornata | reverse complement strand
GCCTAGGATAATCATCAAGGGCAGTGACCTAGGTAGGAGTTTCTATTGGTAAGTGGAAAAAAAGTCAGAGGAGGAGCGAAAAAAAATTGAGAGGACTGATCGATTCTGAGGTAGCGCGATTCTGGCTCGGTCATGTGACTATGTCATGTGACCTGGCGAAAGGATTCGAGGAGCAGAAGAAAAAAATTGAAAGGACAAGTTGATTCTGAGGGTAGCGCGATTCTCTGGTCATGTGATGCTCGTCATGTGACGCTCTATGGAGGCAAGTAGGGTAGAGCTGGCAAGGCAGTAAGAGTAGCACTGACTAGGATGTAAGGATAAGCAACATCTAGGGATCAACCTAAGCAAGATGTAGGTGCTAGGCAAAGCAGTTATCATGTGACCTGGTGCTAGGATTGGAGCAGCCGACGAAAAAAATTCAGAAGATGGATCGATTCTGAAGGTAGCGCGATTCTGGAGAAGGGGGAGTCATGTGACGCTCGTCATGTGACCTGATGAAAGGATTCGAGGTGCTGAAGAAAAAAATTCAAAGGACAAGTCCATTCTGAAGGTAGCGCGATTCTCTGGTCATGTGACTACTAGTGGGAGCATACAGTCAAGTCAAGTTGAATTATTGATAAGTGGGCTCTAGGATGTCAGGCCTTAGGAAATCATCCTAACCAACATCTTGTTGCTAGGCAATTACAGCAAAGCAAAGCCAAAGAGTCGACTCTTTTTTCGTTTTCAGCGATTTTCTCGAAATCCCATTAGTCAATAGGGCCTATAAATAGAATCTCATCAGTGAAAGCAGGTATGCCGCACAAGTTTGATTAGAACCCCGAGCTGATCGGAGCTGATTTTGAAAAATTTACTTTATTGCCATGGCAATAGTATCCAAGGCAACCTTAGGTTGCCATGACTTCAGGGATCATCCTAATCAAGATCTTATTGCCTAGGCAACCATTGCCATGCCAACATTGCCATGCCAACCACGTCACACGAGCTGTCAAGTCGGCATGAATTAGCCAAATTGCATGAATGTGGTCAGAGCGATCTGCATGAAAGTTGTCAAGTCAGCCTAAGCATGGCAGCCATAGCTAAGTCAAGCCTAGGATACCATGCCTTGAGGTGATCATCCTAACCAACCTCTTGTTGCTAGGCAAATACAGCAAAGGAAGCCCAAAGACTCGCATTTTTTCTCGTTTTCGGCCGATATCTCGAGATCCCATTGGACGATCGGGTCTAAGAATAGAATCTTGATAGTGAAAGTGGGTAGGCTGCACACATTTTATTAGAACGCCGAGCCAATCAGAGCTGATCGCCAAAATTTTCATCCATTGCCTAGGCAACCCTCTCCATGCCAACCATAGCCATGCCAACCACGTCACACAAGCTGTCAATTTGCATGAATTAGCCAAATTGCATGAATGTGGTTAGACAGATCTGCATGACATAGCCTGCCAGCCATAGCTAAGTCAAGCCTAGGATACCATGCCTTGAGGTGATCATCCTAACCAACCTCTTGTTGCTAGGCAAATACAGCAAAGGAAGCTCAAAGACTCGCATTTTTTCTCGTTTTCCGCCAATATCTCGAGATCTCATTGGTCGATCGGGCCTATAAATAGAATCTCAATAATGGAACCAGGTAGGCTGCACAAGTTTGATTAGAACCCCGAGCTGATCGGAGCTGATTTTGAAAAATTTACTTTATTGCCATGGCAATAGTATCCAAGGTAACCTTAGGTTGCCATGACTTCAGAGATCATCCTAATCAAGATCTTATTGCCTAGGCAACCATTGCCATGCCAACCACGTCACACAAACAGCCAAGTCGGCATGAATCTGCCAAACTTGCATGAATGTGGTCAGACAGATCTGCATGATTGTGGTCAAGTCGGCCTAAGCCTACCAGCCATAGCTAAGTCAAGCCTAGGATACCATGCCTTGAGGTGATCATCCTAACCAACCTCTTGTTGCTAGGCAATTTCAGCAAAGGAAGCTTAAAGAGTTGCATTTTTTCTTGATTTCCGCCAATATCTCGAGATCCCATTGGACGATCGGGTCTAAAAATAGAATCTCAATAATGGAACCAGGTAGGCTGCACATCTTTCATTAGAACCCCGAGCTGATCGGAGCTGATCGTGAAAATTTGATTTGTTGCTATGGCAATGGTGTGACCTAAGTTATTGCCATGGCAATAGGGATCGACCTAATCGAGATCAAATCGAGATCTAATCGAGATTGCCATGCCAACCATCTCGCACAAACTGTCAACTTGCATGAATGTGGTTAGAGGGATCTGCATGAATGCTGTCAAGCCTGCCTAAGGCTGCCTGCCATAGCTAAGTCAAGCTTAGGATACCATGCCTTGAGGTCATCATCCTAACTAACCTCTTGTTGCTAGGCAATTACAGCAAAGCAAGCCCAAAGACTCGAATTTTTTCTTGTTTTCGGCCTATATCTCGTGATCCCCTGGGTCGATCGGCGCTAAAAATAGAATCTGAATAATGGAGGCGGGTATGCTGCACAAGTTTGATTAGAACCCCGAGCCGATCGGAGCTGATTTTGAAAATTTACTTTATTGCCATGGTAATGGTATCTAAGGTAATCTTAGGTTGCCATGGCATCCTAGTGCTAGGTGTCGATCCATTAGTTGCCTAGGCAACATAAGCGGTCGCTTTAAAAGCGGTCACCATAGAAGCGGTCACCATAGAAGCGGTCACCACAAGGCGTCACCCATAAAGCTGTCACATTAAAAGCGGTCACCATAAAAGCAGTCACCATAAGGCGTCACCTTATAAGTGGTCACTATCAGCTGTCACACCCATCAGCTGTCACACCCATCAGTGGTCACGTCCATCAGTGGTCACGTCCATCAGCTGTCACGTCCATCAGCTGTCACGCCCATCAACTGTCGCGCCCATCAGTGGTCACGACCATCAGCTGTCACATCCATCAGTGGTCACACCCATCGGCTGTCACCTCGAGCGGTCACACCCCCAGAGACTGCGAATTTCACATGCTGTCACATGAAAACGGCCTGAAGGCCCCAAAGACTCGAATTTTTTCTCGTTTTCCGCCATTTTCTCGCGATCCCATTGGACGACGGCATCGGAAAAAAGAATC
>NW_026695658.1:0-3109 GCF_029851405.1 Lichtheimia ornata | reverse complement strand
TGCTATGAAATCTTAGGCGTTTCGTTTAAAAACATGCAATGATGATATCTGACGTCATGATAATATCACGTGCTCCATAATCGAAAACCATCTCTCAACTACTAGCAGATGAACAAAGCCACCATTGTGCCGATTACAGGCAGCCATCACAGCATTTTCGCTATGATGAAGGAAACATGTATTATGACATGTCCACATTTTACTGCCCTTTCCCAGCGTCAGCTTACATGTATCACGATGGCGGATGCTCCTCCAGTACCAGCTATATAATAAATGCATCATCCTATGCATAGAAAGTACTATTGAGTTTACCTGATAATCCAAGTCTGACGTCTATCTATCCCCCGATCATACCTCTAAAGTGATAAAATCATGTATGGAATGGGCTACAGATGTTCATGTCCATGGTTGAATGCTGATTCCTTTATCGTCATAGATTCGAGTCATTTACCTTGACAAATAAAAGCGCCATTCCTTTCGTTGTAGTATACCTTTTGATCCATCATCGTAGCGCCTGCCAAACGCTTTACCTTGTTCATCCGTTACATCTACAACCAAAAAACGCGTTTGATGTATGCTGCATGCTGCTTGTGTAAAGAAAGCTGCAGGTCAAGCCTGTGTCCAATAAATAGCAAGGGTCAAAACAACCAGCAGATGACGAAGCTAATGACAGCTGCTGCAATTGACATTGGTAACGAATAACTAAGGGATGGCGTACTATGAGCGCTTGTAGTTGTTGAAGTGCATGTGTGATTCCTGATTCCAAGGTTTGTCATCCAAAATGCATGCCAATAAGAGATGATGCATAATAAACCCACACCCATGTATCCATGTACATGCTGAATACTGCCATTTGATTGTGGTACTGCTTGTATATCCATTAACAATATGAACGATCCATCCTTTTCCTTATCCTAAAATGAGCCATGTATAGGTGATGGTGAAAGATGGATGTACAATGAATCCAAACGCGTGTACTTGATGATGCTGCCATTTGGTTGTGGTGTCTTGAATATCCACTGCCAATCCCTTGGATCCTTCCTTATTGTTATTGTTATCCCAAGAAGAGATGGTGCAAAATGGGTTGGTGTATAATAATCCCTACCAGTGTACCAGGTGATGCTGCTGTTGCGGTATATACACTGCCATCTTGTAATACCAATGAGCCATCCTTGTCTTTATCCAAAAAAGAGCCATGTGGACATGATGGTGCGAGTTGTAGATATGCATAATAATAGCCTACGCATGTATTGGGTGGTGCAGCCATTTGTATATCCTTTGTCAATCTCTTTGGTCCATCCTCTCGCTCTTGCCAACGAAGGATATGTCAACATGATGACGATGGATGTCTCCAAGTGCTGTAGACATGTGTGCATAATAAATGCAACCGTGTGTACCAGGTGATGCTGCCATTTGTATATTCACTGCCAATCCATCGATCCATTCTCTCGCTCTTGCCAACGAATGATATATGAAAGCGATGATGATAGATGTCTCCAAGCGCTCGTTAGATGGCTGGATAAATCAAATTCAAATCCATATACATGAACATGATGATGACACTGCTTTGTGTATCCAACTCCAAAACCTTTTGATCCTTCCTTGTCGTTATCCCAGTAAGAGATTATGCGAGGTGGGTGTATGATAGATTCATACGCATGAACTCGGTAATGCTGCTGTTGCTGTTGTATATTCATGGTCCCTGCCAATTCCTTTGATCCATCATTGTTCTCAACCCAAAAAGAGCCATTGTGGTCATGATGATGGAATATGCGTGTATAGTAAATCCACATGCATGTACATGATGATGCTGCCATTCGTATGTCCTTTGCCAATCCAATGATCCATCCTTGCCGTTATCCCGATAAGAGACGGGTGCATGATAGATCTATACGCATGAACTCGGTGATGCTGCTGTTGTTGTATTCCCTACCAACCCTTTATCCATCTTTGTCGTGAACCCAAAAACAGACATGTACTCGTGATGGTGGAAGCTGGGTGTATGATAAATCCATACCCATGTAGCTGATGATGCCGCCATTTGTATCTCCCTTGCATTTCGTTTGATCCATCCGCCATCCCCTCGCTCTTGCCAACGAAGGATACGTCGATGTAACCGTGATAGATATCTCCAAGCGCTATTGAGGTGACCGCACCATAAATCCATGCACGTGTAGCTAATTTTCCTGCCGTTTGTATATATGCCAATGTCAATGATCCATCTTTGCCCTTATCCCAAAAAGAGTCATGTATATGTTATAGTGGAAATGGGCGTATAATAACCACCTATACGTATACTTGATGGTACCGCCATTTTTATATCAAAATCTATTGACCCATCCTTGTCGTAATCCCATTCAGAGGTATGTGGTCGCATCATAATGCTATTAAAAGTGGTGGCTCTAAAATAAATCCATACGCGTGTGCTCGATCCTCAATGATCCTGCCATTTGATTGTGGTGCCTTGTATATCCACTGATGCTGTATAACAAGGTCTCATCGATATGGTAGTAGCAGGCACCCGAGTTGCTTTACAATGCAAAATCATCGTAACTTGCTCAAATTGGATCTATTCGCCATTCGCAATGCACCACGTGTAGCCAGCAATCAATGCAGCCTTTTGCAATGCATCACAATGTAGCTCGCAATTCAAGCACTCGTTTGACGTATACCAAGGTCACGTTGATATGGCAATAGCAGGCACGAATGTCGCTTTACAATGTTAAATCATCATACCTCGCTCAAATTGGATCTATTCGCCATTCGCGATGCATCGCATTGTAGCCAGCAACCAACGCGGTCTTTTGCTGCATACCAAGGCCACGGTGATAGGGTAGAAGCATACATGAATGTTACTTTACAATGCAATTCAAGAAGCCTTTTGGCGTATACTAATGCCACGTTGATATGGCAACAGCAGACAACAACGTTACTTTTCAATGTACAATCATGCTACTTCGCTCAAATCGGATCTATTCGCCATCCCAATGCACGACATTGTAGCCAGCAATTCAACCAGTCTTTTGCTGTATAACAAGGCCACGTTGATATGGCATTACCAAGCACCAATGTCGATTTTCAATGCAAAATCATCTTACCTCGCTCAGGT
>NW_026695657.1:0-3110 GCF_029851405.1 Lichtheimia ornata | reverse complement strand
GTTTCCGGGCCAAAATTCCCCAGGAGAGCACAGTACTATACAATGACGTCCTTGACGTGCAGCCGTGATAATAATAGTATCGCCGAAAGAGGCTCTGCCACTGTATGGCGTTTGGTAAGTCCACTTGAATCCAACCAATCCCACAATGAACCTCTTACCTTGTGGAATTTCTCAATACCATCATTGCCTCAAATAAAACCGTCTCTCCATGTCATCCATATTGTCTTGCTGCTGTTTCACTGTAAGGCTCGTTAATTCACAGGTTTTGCTTTGTACATCCAATTCCATCCATGCATACCATTGAGCCAACGTACAGCGTTCTTGCTTTGATATCAATGTCTTGTTGCTGCCAGAGGTACCATCATCCAATGTATTCAAGCTACAGTAAATGTAATGTAAGGTAACAAGTAAAACCAACCCACACGCTTTTGTTGTCAACATACCCAAAAGAGGCAATGTGGAGACGTCTTGAGAACTCTCATTGTGGACAACTCGGTAAGGAAGACACACGACGCCCTGAACCATGGTGATCACAAGGAATTGCAACCAAATACACCATCCGAAGGCAATACAATAATCAACCTGCAGCACCAAGGTATGCCACCATATGTACCATACTCTCATTGGATCCTGAAATTGGCATCATAAGAGATATCCACCTTCTCTCTGTAGGCAAGGAAATCAATAGCCGTACTTGGATGGAGGCCGTGTGCACAGCGGATGCCTTTTCAAATTGGCCTTGCCATCGCACCTTGAGTCACACTGTTTCCGGGCCAAAATTCCCCAGGAGAGCACAGTACTATACAATGACATCCTCGACGTGCTGATTGATCAAAATAATCGCCCAACCAGAGCCTGACCTAATATTTCTTTCGTAAGCACACTTGAAGGGACAAATTCCATAATGGACACTTTACCTTGTGGTGATTCTCAATAGCATCAATGCCTCAAATGAAGCCATATGTCCATGTCATCCATATTATCTTGCTGTTGTTTCACTGTAAGTCTTGTTAATTAACAGGTTTCGCTTTGTAGATCCAATACGACGCATACCATTGAGCCAACCATACAGCATTCTTGTTTTGAGATCCGTATCCTGTTGCTGCCAGAGGTACCATCACCCAACGTGTCCAAGCTACAGTAAATGCAATGTAAGGTAACAACGATAGCATTCGCTTTTCATGTCGACATACCCAAAGTAACAACGTGTTGGGACGTCTCCTTGATGGCAACCATGAATAGAATACACACGACACACGGCGGCCCCTTTGAATCTCGTATGAACGCGAGAACAGCAAACTACACGTGAACTTTAGAACCACAATGTCCAACTTGAATAATAAAGAAATGCAGCGATGGAACGTACATGTTGTATTGCAATGGAAGCTTGAGTCATGGGCAGATCGCGCGCGTACTTGTTGTTGAATGTCTGGAACTGGAAAGTGTTGCCATTGACCACATGTTCAACCCAATGGACGCTGTACATTGTTAGGAATGCAAGCAATTAACGCGTTGTAGTTTGTAAATGGAGACAAGCTTACCTTTTTTTGTGAAGTGGAAGTGAAGAAGAGTGGCCTCTTTGTTCCTCGTGTTCTCTCCAATTCGTGCACTCCATGCCACCCCGCTTGCTACAGCTATTACTGTTTATACGTACCCTCAACAGTATTCTATGCTCTTAGCTCCATAAGAATGATCAATGCTCAAGAGTTCAATTGAGAACAGCCCTCGTAATTAAGCTATCAGGTCTGTGCGCATTACATAAATCGATTACTTAATGCAACTCCACTACTGAACCAACTTGTGTAACCTATTTGTGTAACTCTACCAAACACATGATATCCGCGTATCAACCTTATCTCGCTTTCCACCCTTCAAATTTGCTGCCTCCCTTTCAATGCAGAAAAACAACCAAGTGATCCACCCCTTGCACATCTAAGCTGATCGTACGATACCCAAAGTATTATGTTGAATCCAACTTTCATTCAATAAAAAGTCGAAGAACACGTAGACACGGCATTGTGGACGATGTACGTACATGATACATAAGGGAACAATATAGCCAAATTGAATAGGGTACATATGGGCGAAACATATAGAGTCATTAGGGATAATTGTGTCATCCTATACTTGATTGCTGTCGTCATGATCACCCTTCATCCATGATTGCAAAATAGGTGTTGTATGCTTTTGCTCGAGTATTATTCCAGTATCATCCATAGCTGTGAAACACCTCCTTTCGTCAAAGATACAAGCCCTCTCCTCAATTCCATCCGAACCATCCTCCTCCTCAGCCGTATGCATAGGGTATGATTCATCGTTCCTATTGATGACGCGCCACGCAACCAAAGCAACATTCCAAGACTTCTCATCACTGCACTTGATCGCATCCTTCCATCCATAACCATTGTAAACCCAATATTGCGGCTGACATCCTTCCTTTTCCATCTACCTGTTGGTCAATCCCTTTCTTGGTCATTTTCCATCGCAGCTCAACCAGCTAAAGGTTACTTGTATTGCGGCATAGTTGATGGCTGATAGCGCGTCATCCAAAATACATCACGTTCCAAATGGGCCAAGGGCACCAAACCAGACAACGTATACACTTCCATCCATCCCCATATAGCAAACCAATATTCAGGTCCATATCCATATTAACAAGAAGTCGTATGTATTGGACAAAGTTGCTATGCATAAACGAAGCTGCTTCTATACAATGACTATCTACTGTTAACGTAAAAAAAAGCTGTAAGGTAAGTTGCTGCAAGTAAAGAACGTGTTGGAGACGATGGGGTAAAGGCCTTGCTAATAGCAATTGCTGGAATGAATGCTGTTACGATTGGTCGTGGTAGAGGAGTGTGCAAGAGCGTGTGTTGTAGAAGAGTGACAAGAAGGCTGTGTACACGCCATGGACTTGCCATTCAGTCCAAGACAATCGGATCAAGACAGCGGTAGGATTGACATGATGAGTTGAAGCAGGACAATCGTTGGCATGCTGTGGATGGGGCAACAGTTGAGAAAGGGAGGAAGAGACAAGAAGTCGTGGGAGTGGAAGGAGTGGACATTCACTGGGGGTAGTTGCTCTAGACAGAATCTATTTCATATGGCATAAA
>NW_026695656.1:0-3180 GCF_029851405.1 Lichtheimia ornata | reverse complement strand
TATCACTGACTTATTGTCCACCTTTATTCTTTGCTTGATACAACATTTTTTTCAGTGAATTCGTACTTCATTCATCATGTCCAACAACTACAACAACGATCAACCTCTTCCCTTTGGTGCTGCTATGGCTCGTGATGGCGCTGAGCCCATGAACGTCGACTCTGACAACCATGGCAACAACCAAGGCAACAACAACTCTGCTCCTGCCCCTGAGGGATCAAGCCAATCTGGTTCAGGTGAAACCTCTGTTTCTCAAACCACCGCTGGCTCATCTGCACCTGAAAAGGTGCATACCGGTTCCACTGAGAAACATCCTCAACAAATTTTTTCACCTCTGGACCAACCAGGTGCTCCTGCTCCCATCACTGGTCTCCATGTGGATGGCTCCAACTTGCAAGAAGGCTTTGAGGAAGCTGTGCTTGTAGCACAACAACGTGTGCTAGCTCTGTCCATTGAGCAATCCAAGCACCAAGTCAGCTCCCAGCGCGATCAGGTGACCCGCATCCGTGCCAACTTGGTCGATGCACAAGTGCATTTGGAATCATTGTTGCGCACCAAGCGTCTTATGGAGCAATTCCAGCAACAAGTTGCTGCCCCTACACCATCACCATCATTGTCTAGTGCTTCGTCTGAAAGCTCAACAGCTTCAACAAGTGCTAGTACCACCAATGATGCCACCTACAAGAGTGGTAAGCTTCCTGTACCTCACAACATGCCATGGTTACAAATCGAGGGCCACCACAAGCACAACATCAACAAGTCCAAAGATGTTCATTCAACCATCGATCGTTACATACAACGTTTTGATGCGGTCCTCAGTGGTTATGGTATGATCAAGGATGAGAATTGGGAGCGTTTATTATCCATGCACATTCTTGAAGAAGATTTCTCTTGGTTTGAGGATACTCTAGCTGATCGCCACTTACCTTGGTGTGAAGCCAAAGAGATTATCCGATCCCATTTTGGTTCCTCTCTCTCCCGCCAAAAGATGTCGGCTAAGGTGTGGACCCTCAACATGCGCAAGACCGAGACCTTCCGTGCTTACGAAAAACGCTTTCGTACTGCTCGTCGTGCTGGTGGTGTCCCTGACAACAATGCTTTGGCGATGAAGTTCCTTGGCTCCTTGAGCAAATCCTTGAGGGTCGAGATTCAAACCATCTTTCGCCGTCAAAACATCACACCCAACAGCATCACCGACGTGGCAAATCAAGCACGTGACATTGCTGATGACTTCTCGGATGAGTCGGCTAGTGATGATGATCGTGGTCGTCCTTCCCGTTCCTCTCGTCGCTCTCGTCGTTCTCGCTCATCATCACCATCAAGATCTGCTTCTCCTGTTCGTCGTCGTGGCCCCAAGAAACAGCCAAAAAATGATGATGACAACCCTCACAGCATCAAGGGCTGCAAGTACCATGGCGCCAAGGCTCACCACACCACTGAGGTGTGCAACCAGAAGGGCTTGAAAAAGCCATACAAACCTTCTGCTTCTTTACTTGCCTCCAAACATGCACCATCCTCATCAAGCAAACCTTCAAGCACACCTTGCTGGCACTGTGGCGAACCTTTTGACTATGGTCACTTGGCTGTTTGCAAGGCCTCCAAGGGCAAGGGCAAGGCAACTGGTGAGCGTGTGGTACGTGCATTGCGTCCTGCTTCCAACAGCAAGGACAAACAACCTGCTCCCGCCGCATCTGAATCGGATGGCTCTGACGATGATATGGACATTGATCAGAAGGCACAAGGTAAGCAGCTAATCAATACACAACATGATGATCCCAATACAATTTACTTACCAATCCTCTTGCAGAATGATCACAAGATTAGTGGTATCCTTGATACGGGCGCAACCATTAGTACGCTTTCCACACTTGTTTGCAATAAAATTGGTTGTTCAGTAAATTTGCCGTCTGTTCATGTAAAGGCTGTTGGGAAGAATAATTATGTTAATGTACAAGGTGAAACTGAACCCCTTGTCATCCGCTGTAACAAACGTACCATTAGGCATTCCTTCGCTGTTGTTGATACTGAAGAGCCGATGCTTGTTGGCAGTGACTTGTATAGCAAACTTGGCATTTACATTGGAGGACTACCATATTCTTTTGATGAGGATAATGACTCCGATATTGAGGAAGAGATTGGCTACATTGATGTACCCAATAACTCACCTGCTGGTAACAGCTTAGAGCGTGCTCTTCTTGAACGCACCTTGAAACCGCTCATTGAGGCTAATCAGCAAATTCCTAAGAACGCCTTTTGCACCGTACCCGAATCAAAGATTTCACTTGACACCATCGATGATGTTACCGAACGTGTTAAGTCATACCCTGTGCCTAAAAAATTGGAACCATTGCTTGATGAAACCGTCCAAAAATGGTTGGAAGATGGCATCATTACCTATGCACCTGATTTCACTGAGTGGCATAGTCCCATCACCTTCGCACCTAAAAAGGATGTCACTGGCAAACACACTGGTGAGAAACGCCCTTGTTTGGATCCTCGGCACTTGAACCGTCACTTGCGTGATGACCATTATGAATTACCTCTTATCGAAGAAGTCTTTGAAACATTGAGTGGTGCATCCATTTTCTCCACGCTCGATCTTAAAAGTGCTTTTCACCGATTCGAGATTGTCGAACACGATCGACCAAAAACAACCTTCTCTGTACGCAATATCCAATACATGTTTGTTGGGTGTCCATTTGGCCTCAAGCACATCTCGGCTAAATTCCAACGAGTCATGTCAACCTTACTCAAGGACATGCCTTTTGCCACTGCATTCGTTGATGATATCGTTATCTTCTCGACGACCATGGATGAGCACATTCCCCATGTTGCAGCTGTCATTAAAGCATTGACCAATGTTAATCTCGTTTTGAACCCTGACAAATGTCACTTTGCACAGAAGTCGGTTTACCTTCTTGGCTTTTGCGTGTCTGCTGACGGGCGTACACTGGATCACCGTAAAGTTACAAACGTGCTTGAATGGCCAGTGCCCAAATCCATTAAAGAGGTCCAGAGCTTCTTGGGTGTTGTCAATTACTTTCAACAACACATCCCCAATCGATCTCTTCTCATGGCTCCTCTCAGCGCGTTGACCACCAAAAAAGTCTTGAAGCCATCTGATTGGACACCCTTGTGTCAAACTCGGTTCGATCAATTGAAAGAGCTTCTTACCAAAGT
>NW_026695655.1:0-3184 GCF_029851405.1 Lichtheimia ornata | reverse complement strand
CAACGTTTAAAGATCCCAATGGTGAGAACGTATCTTACCCATTAACCTACAATACCAAAGGGGTGGACCCTGAGAAAATTGCTATAAAGGGTAAGGTTGATCGTGGTTGACGAAATGAAACATGTTGATTTATTCAATGCTTGTGCTATATAGCTCAGCAAGCTGATCATGCCAATGGCCCAAGAACTCGTCGACTTGAATTCCGTATCCATGAGAGCCACTATTACGACTGTCATCGTGCACACAGCCAACGTATCCGCCCTTACAAACCTGATGATGATACCATCGATCGACGTAACATCCTGCGACCTTCGAAGAAACAAGGCTGTAAAGCTCGTTTGCACGTGCGTTTCTATCTTGAGACACCTGATATTGCATTCGTCAAGAAGAAAAAGGATCATGATACGCATACACCAGGGTCCCTGAAGAAATCGAGCACCTTCCAACAACACCACGCATGAAGGAATACATCCTTGGGATGTTGGAAAATGGCCATGGAGTCACAAGGCGCCAAATTCGTATGAAGCTCAACAGAGACATGTTGACTTTGCCCATTCAACACGTTGATGCTCAAGTCCGCACAGAGGCCATAGCCCATATATACCGAACATGGCACCATGCTCGTACACAAAAGGATAAGGATGATGATACTGCTGTTGGTCGCTGGCTAGATGAACTTGAGGCACGTCAATACACAGTATGGCGTATTGCCAATGATGATACAGTTCGCTATGCCTTTGGTTTTTGTTCCACATGGCAACAAAATGAGCTAACCAAAAGCGGCAACTGGTCAATGGATGCTACTCATAACATGGGACCAGATGCAAATGCATTGTTGTATACAATCATCGTGCGCCATCCTTTGGCTGATCGTGGTATCCCTGTGGCGTATTTGTTCACCAACGACAAGTCGGCATATCCTGTTACCGAATGGCTCGAAAACATTGCTGCGTTAGGTGGATCGCCAAAGATTATTACCGTCGATTGTGACCTTGGCGAAGTGAAGGCCATTCAAACTGTGTTGGGCGACAATTGCCATATTCAATATTGTACTTGGCATGTATAACGTGCATGGGTGAACCAGCTGGTGGAGAAGGCAGTTGAATGGGGTCGAGCACAAAACAAGATGGAGCGAAAGTATATCGAAATGCAGAAGATGCGAGATGAAATGAAGGCTTTGATGTGGGAGCAAGATCGCGATGAGTTCTGTAAGAAGTGGAATGCGTTCAAGAAAACGTGGTCAATGCATCAGTCAGCATTTGTCGATGATTTCGAGAAGCAATGGATGGCTGAGGATAAATATCCAAGATGGGCAAGATGTTATCATCCAGCTGTATATACCAACATGTTGACAAACAATTACGTGGAGTCTTGGCACAATCAGCTGAAAACCGTTTACCTAGCTCGCAAGTACCCACGACGTGTTGATTTTCTCATCTATACGCTTGTCGAAGAGGTTGAGCTTGACATGATCTCGGAGGTGAAACGACGCGCAGCACGCAATGGCCAACTCACGAATATACAGCGTCACATGCTACCGAAGAAGAAACAGGCAGATGAGATGGCGGATGATGTATCCGATGTTGCGCTTAGTCGTATGATCAGACCAAATAGGAGTATTCAAAACACGTTTACAGTTGAAAGCTTTAAGCTTGACGGTGTGCGTTATATGGTAATTTATTTGATGGATCATATTTATTTGACATCATCTATCACGCATCATCTTTACTAATGATTCTATGGTAGGTAACTGTGCACTTTGATGAAAATTCAGATGCCAAAACCATCATGTCCTGCTCCTGCCCTGCATACACCTTCGACTATTTGCCATGCAAGCACATGTTCCTTCTTGCTCGTTGGGATACTGCATATACTGTAAATGGTGACTATAGGCCAACACGTCTCATTATCGATCCAAATACAAGCACTTCCCAATCCTTACCATTGCCTGGTTCCTCGCCCAATCCTAGCAATGTGTCATCCTCCGCTTCCTCTTCGGATCCATCATCTTCAGCTCCTGCACCTACTGGAAGGGATGCTCCTCTGGGTAATCCTCGTGATGCGATGAAGGCTGTAATCAACAAATTTAAACGCACCTTCGAGCAATCAGCTTTCTCGGATCATCGTCTACTTGCAATCGTCAGCAAACTTGAAGGTCTCCATTCTGAATTACAACAAGCCATCGTCTTACCTCCTAACGCTAGACTCCAAACCCAACATCCTAAAAAGAAAACTCGTACTAGAAAATAATTCACTGTGTTATTCATCTTTGCCAGACGTAGATCTGATCCTCTACCATCACTTACTATAGCACTACACCAAGTCACCCTTGGTGGCGCGATATGGTTTGGCTGCTGTCAGCTGTATATAGATCGAAGCGGTACCACTTGTTGCTAGGCGTAAATAAAGCTGCTAGTGAATAAGGTGTTGTTGCTTATATAAAAGAAGGCTGCAAGCCACGTTTGTACACAACCAACAAGGCGATTCAAGAAGAGGATCTGCTGACGAAGCTAATCTCGGCTACTGCAATTGACTCTGAAACGAATGGGCGTGGTAGAAAAGTGCAAGAGGGTGAGTGGTGTCGAAAACGAGGTGTGCTGAAATAAAGAAAGGCAGCTGTCAAAGCCCCATGTACTTGCCATTGTCTTGAATCGTAACAAAGTAACTCCAATGCTGGCTTGGCATGACGAGAAGAAGTAGATGAATTGCACACAGATTGTAGATGTGCTGAACTCGGTCGAGATGTGCAAGTTGTAAAGAGCAATGGGGAACAGAAAGTAAGCTGGCGGGGGCGAAAAGGCTGAGAATCTCAAAGTTAAAAATCGAGGGGATTTAACGGGGTTGCGGCATAGCATGACAAGGTGCTATGGCAGGGTTATGTGGAAGTCGACTAGCACAACTAGCGAGTGAGTTGGATGTGACAGTATAGCAGGGCGAGCGCGTTTCGTTTTGCATATCAGTTTGTTGCACGATTGACAACAAGACATACACGATCTACCATCATCATGGGAAATACGACATAGTACTACACATGTAGAATTCACGCATTTGGATGTTGGATGGCAATAAATAGTTCAGAGGTGATGCACGATGGAAAGGATTGCTACCAACTTATGATACATGATGGCATACGGTAATACAGTAGATTGCAGTGAAAGTTGAACATGAAAAGAGAATTTTGGTG
>NW_026695654.1:0-3197 GCF_029851405.1 Lichtheimia ornata | reverse complement strand
AAGTTATATCATTGGCCACTGATCTAATCAGCCATACGATAACGACAAGTGTACGTCTTAAAGTTTTTTTTTGTCGGGTTTTCTTGTGACTTTTGTCGGGGTATTATGCGCTGGCGCAGCAATATTCCTTTTGACAACATCAACTTCTTGTACTCAGCAGGCGCAGCTCATGCGTAGCAGGCGCAGCAGTACTTCGCCACAACATCATAGATAGCCATCCCGTATAAATATCCCCACCACACAATATGAATAAACATCATCTCTTTACGTTACAAGTACTTCTTTATTATCATACGTCGTTGCTATTGGCGACGGTCACATCCGCCAAAAAGAAAGCTCGACAATTGGTAGCTGATGCTTTTTCGATCCACCATGTACAGGCGACACGATTTTTATTCGAGACACGATACAAGATACTATGGACAACAATACATCGAACGAAGACCCGTTATTTGCTACAACTGTGGAAACGAAGGACATTTTGCACGAGATTGCGCATTAGACACGTTACCTGATGCTTACCGTTTTCGACCGTTTCAAAGAATGACATATGAAGAACCATCCCACAAGCAAGAAACTGGTTGCCCACATGATTTTACAAGACCGGTCCATCAAGTACACGCAATGAAACAAGATCCACCGACTGCTCATCTCCTCGATATCGACACCGACTTTGATGCCATTTTTCGTCCTTACGAGGGCAACCTGGAAAATGACATGAATCATCTGGAGAAGCTTTTCACCACAACCAGTACCGATTTACCACTATATTCCATGACATGCAATGGTTATCCTTGCGACATCTTGCTTGATAGTGGTGCTTCATCGACATACGTATCGCCATTATTGGTTCAAGATGTGCCTCGAGAGCGCGTTGAAGGTCGAAGTGTTGAAACTGCTGGTGGTCATTGCATGCGTATCGATGAACGAGTGAACCTCCAATTGAATGCCGGTGGATTTGTACATCAAGTAACTGCTTATGTCTTGGATACGAAGTTCGACCTCATATTGGGGCGCGATTGGATCAAGCAGCACAAGCCAATTCCTGATTGGGATCGTGACACTTGGAAGATTGTTGATGCTGGCATCACATACACCATTCGCCCTAAGCACCATCGCGAAGTACCAGAATTGGCATATCTCATTTCGGCTAGACAAGTACAACGATATCAGCGTGACAAGAAGATTGAACACATGTTTGCTTGTTACCTTCGTCCAGAGGCCGAAGATTCTGGGGACGTGGAGGATGCCAAAGTCAAGTCGTTGATCGTCGAGTTCAAGGATGTATTCCAAGACAAGCTTCCAGGATTGCCACCCGATCGCAATGTGTCTCATGTAATCGATACTGGTGATGCTGCACCTATTAGCCGACCACCTTACAAGATGAGTCCACGTGAGCTGGATGAATTGCGAAAGCAATTGAAGGAACTTCAAGACTTACGACTTATTCGACCAAGCACATCACCATGGGGAGCACCTGTACTATTCGTTCGCAAGAAGGATGGATCCATGAGATTGTGTATCGATGATCGTGCAATCAACCAAGTCACCAAACGCAACACACATCCATTACCTCGTATCGATGAATGCTTGGATCGTTTAGGCGGTGCCAAATACTTCTCGAGTATCGACTTGAAAAGCGGCTATCATCAAGTGAGGATTCGGGATGAGGATGTTGACAAGACGGCATTCAATACACGATATGGCTCTTGGGAATGGTTGGTCCTACCTTTTGGATTGACAAATGCACCACCTACTTTTCAACGCTTGATGAATGCAGTGCTAGGAGATTGTCTTGATGAGTATGCGTTGGTGTATTTGGATGATATCCTCATTTACAGCAAGTCCAAGGAGGAACATGAGCGCCATGTGCGTGAAGTGTTACGTCGTCTTCAAGATGCCAAGCTGATTGCCAACAAGAAGAAGTGCGAGTTCTTCAAGACTGAGCTGGAGTTTGTTGGTTTTCGCGTATCTGGGAAAGGAGTAAGCCCTTCGGTGCAGAAGGTGAAGGCGATACAAGAATGGCCAGTACCAAGGAATGTGCAAGAAGTACGACAATTCATTGGGTTGGGGTCGCACTATCGTCGGTTCATTCGCAACTTTGCTTCGATTGCCGCACCTTTGACAGACTTGACACAAGGAACAGGAGCAAAGAAAAGGGCAATTGTGTGGACGCCTACGTGTCAAAGCGCATTTGAAGAAATCAAAGCCCGCATGACTGATGCACCCATCTTGTTGCCACCCAACCAAGACAAGCCATTTACCATCGAAACGGATGCATCCGATTTTGGTGTTGGTGCTGTATTGCTTCAAGAAGGTGACGATGGTCTCATGCATCCAGTGGCGTTTGAATCCAAGAAGTTGTCACCAGCTGAGCGTAACTATCCAGCACAAGAACGAGAGCTTTTGGGTATCTTGCATGCATTGAAATCTTGGCGTTGTTTCGTTGATGGTCGTCCCTATGTTGTATATACCGATCATCACCCCTTGAAGTACTTTCGCACAAAAACCAAGCCTACACCACGCCTCACTCGTTGGATTGCTGAGTTGGAGTTATACGATCCCAATATTCAATACAAGCCTGGGAGAGATAACCATGTGCCTGATTTGCTCTCACGTCGTGATGGTCCTGATTGCGAGCCTTCGGAACAAGATATGGAGCCTGAATACTTGTATGCAGTGCGTGCTATTCAAGAAACCGATTGGCCAAAGTTTTATGCGAAGCCTGAAGAACAATGGCCATCATTATACAAGGATTGATTACAAAAGCATCGACAACGATTTGTGACCCGCAATGACCAAGTTTATCGTCTCATCAAGAATGGAGGCCAAACCAACGAGGTGCGTTATGTGTTGTTCGCTCGGCGTGCTGACCTTGTGCAGCAATTCCATACCGGCTTTGGACATCCTGGCAACAAGACATTGTATGATTTGATCAAGAAGCGCTATTGGTGGCCTGATATGCAAAATGACATCAATACATGGATCAAGGAATGCCCACAATGTCAACTTGCTTCCAATGCTGATCGTCATGTGCATCATGCTCCTATGAAACCATTGGATGTTCCCGCTCCTTTTGCTCGTTGGCACCTAGACTTCATTGGTGAATTGCCACAAACCATCAAAGGCAATCGATGGCTTCTTGTCGCGGTTGACTATACTACCAATTGGACCATTGCACGTGCTTTGCCAGATGC
>NW_026695653.1:0-3204 GCF_029851405.1 Lichtheimia ornata | reverse complement strand
GTGATGCTATATGAGAAGTGGTCTTTGTTCATTGCCAAGTAGCTAGACCTTGGAGAGCCAAAGATGCAGAAGGACCTCTTTGGGTAACTCAGCTAAAAAGTCAGGACTTCAGGGACAATGCATGAAAGGTACGCAACCCTCACTTTATGTCATACATTGGCATCTAATAGTCACTTTTGTGCATTCCCAACTTTTGTGCATTCTATAGTAGGTGGACGATTCTCCTGCTCTAGACATTCATTTCCATGATTAAAGTAGGTTGATCCGAGTTGATTTGGTTGAGTTACACTCACACAAGATTACATCGGTTGAGCTACATCGAGCGTGCTTTATGTGCAGAGTGATGTAATCTCTCTTTGACCGCAGCTCAGTCAAATCAGCTCGGATCAACCTACTTTAATCATGGAAATGAATGTCTGGAGCAGGGGCATCGTTCCCATGCAGTGGATCTTGCAACAATGATGATTGCATAAAAGTGGCCGTTAGCTAGCAATACATGCCTGTTCCTAGATGATCCATAAAGTAATTATACATTGACCCTTTCATTCATGCAAACGTAGCTGTGTTATACAACACGGCCCTCTGCATCTTTTGCTCTCCCAGGGTCCACCTACTTGACAATGAACAAAGACCACTCTTCTTATAGCATCACACTTACAAACATAAAGGTGCCTGTATCTCCAAACTTTACAATGAAACGTGGGATTTTGAATAGAGCAATGGGCTCGGCTTGGTCAACAGCACCTTGTGTGAAAGTTTCGCGTTCAATGTCGCAAACAGCCCAAAAAATATTTTTTTGGTCGTCGTCGAAAGAGGTTGAGCCCCAGATCCAGTTTGGCTGGTAGCGACATTGCGAAATCTGGGATTGCCCACGATGAACTTCATACTTTGACACAAGATTCCTTTGACCCCGACAAGCACGTTGATCTATTAAAGAGTCCACGTTTGATTGTAAAGTTTGGAGATACAGGCGTCTTTATGTTGTGTGCGTGATGCTATATAAAAGTAGTCTTTGTTCATTGTCAAGTACTATGACTACAATAGAGCCAAAGATGCAGAGGGACGTGCTGTGTAACTTGAGTCATTCAGCACAGGCGATGCATGATTCTTGTACACTATTCAGGTATAGTTCCTAAAATGCCGCTAATAACCCAGTCCTCCCATTCACCTTTGTTGCCCAACCCAATGCATGTGAACGATTGTCCTGCTACAGCCCATCATCTCCATCATTAAACTTTCTTGATCCGAGGGGATTTGACTGAGCAACACTCAAACACAGAAACATCATCCAATACCAGAAGAATCAAATTGGTAAGTTATTTGTAAACTGCCACTTGGTAGCCCATTCCTCCCAATCACCTTTGTTTCCCAATCCAATGCATGTGAACGATTGTCCTGCTCCAGCCCAGCATGCCCATCCTTCAGCTTTCATGATTCGGGCTAACCTGGTAGTAAGGCAATGGCTGTTGTTGGATCATCATTATCATGTAAAGTGTAAAATGGCACACACCCTTTTGCTATACGTGAGGATCATCATTTCTTTTATTTACGTGTACCTATTGTCTATCGTGAGGGTGATGATGACGATGGGTGGATGGGTGTGTGTATGGATCATTGAGCGGCCTCAGTGTAATAGCAGTAGGGGATTTAAACTTGGGGGCCGGTAGCTCCACGACTTGAGACAACGCTTCTCTTCTATTTCTCACTCCTCTGCTTTTATTCTATTCACGACATCTCGATCAAGGTAATGTATTATCAAAGAGTGCTCTTGTTGGCTGTGAGGTGTTAATGTAGTTCTGAACATGCATTGTCAGGGAGTGAGTGTGTGTCCAAATGCTGAGGAATGAGCGTTGTTGGTGGTTGGTGGTTGCCATGGCGATATGGTTGCTTCCTTTTGCTCGTTGCTATTCCCGCTCTACGCTTGGTGTCAACAGGTACATTCAGAGTCCAATGTTGCAGCCGAATTGGTTCTATTGACGCGTCAGCTTGTATAGAGGGCAAGTTTGGTTTCAAGACGTTGGCTGGTTTGGCGTTTTGTTTCGGCTCAACTATACTACACCATGGTTTTCGGTTTCCAGTAACCAACAACAACGGGTCTTTGTGTATATGGAAAAGGCAAGTACAATGAAACAAACAATGAAAAGGGTGTTTATTGTGTGTGTGCTAATAATGAATTGAATAGGTTTCTTTGGTCAGGCAATGCAACTTGGGACATCATCGTCATCATCTCTTTGGGTTCAAGTCCCAGCCTGTATCAAGTGGCCGCTGCGTCGCTCTGCACTAGCCAAGTGTGCTGGAAAAGCTTCTTGGAATGCGTCCAGGGCTCTATAGGCCTGCGTTGAGTTGAGGACGGGTCGATGACGATGGATTTTTGGAAGAGCATGGTCACCGTGTTGAGGTAAAAGGGGATTTGCAACAGCTTGTGAATGTGTTTAACCAACACGCTCTTCTCGTGATAGGCTCGTTCTTTCCCTTGAGGATTTCTTTTCATGAGGTGGGAAATGATTGGAAGGATTGGGGATCATTCTTTCTTTGGAGAGGATGAATGAGAACAACTATGAGCCTGGACTCTACGTAAGTGATGTCCTTCCTTGCCATGGATCGAACTGGCCTTGCGTGATTCGTGCAGTACCTTCACAAGAACAAGGGATCGCCCGACGTTGCTCGTATGGTGGTGATTTGGTTTGTGAATTCCTTCGGATTTGCTTTCTTCCTTGGAGAGGATCACCTAACGGTATACCAAATCGTCATCATTCCCGGTATCAGATGGTCTAACTTGCCTGCTTTCTTATTTGTAGAGACGGCAATTACGATGATTACCACATTCACAACAATGACAAGGATGACGACAACGAGGTTCAAAAGGAAGCCTGCAAGATCCCATTCTTTTCAACTTGTGTATTTTTGGATGTTGGTGTGACGGATGAGATTGAGGACTGGTGACGAGTACGAGTAGGAATGATGACGGAGGACGACTACGAGGATGGTGGTGGCAATGTACAGTACATAGCAAAATAGCTAGATGAAATAAAGCATTGTTTATTTATTACACGCTTGTTTTAGGTTGCTAGCATGTGGATTACATACTATTGCTTCGAAGATGGAATAATAAAGGTGGTCCGGTTATCGGTCATGCAAGAAGTACATGGCTTTTGTGATACAATAAGGAGCTTGAGAAGAGAAAAAGTGAAGAGATCCCTCCAT
>NW_026695652.1:0-3234 GCF_029851405.1 Lichtheimia ornata | reverse complement strand
GCTGTGTCTACGACATTACCCCCCTCCAGGTTGGAACAACCGTTGTAAGATTGTGTATGCAAGATAAACGCTTGTGTAAGTAGGATGATCAGAAAAACCCTGTAGTAAAAAACCCTGTGGGAAAAATTGAATAGGGAAAAGATCTTCCTAAGCGTGTCGACGTTGTCGCTTATTGTTGGTCTGTGCGCTAGCATTGTTGTTGGCAGCTCGTTTGCGTTGAGCTCGTGTAGCCTTAGCCTCTTGTTGTACCTGCTTTCTCTGATCCCAATATTGAGAAAGGATACGCTCAGCATTGAGGTTGTCCTGTGGTTCCCAAGTATTTTGTGCTTCAGAGTATCCCTTCCATTTGATCAAGTATTGATAATGACCAGGACGACCTTTATGATCAAGAATGCGTTCGACTTCATATACTTCATCAGATAAAGCAATGTCATCGGAAACGACCTTGATGTGAGAAGGCGGGACGTTGCAGGCGTGTTGTTGACCTGTTGCATCAGCTAAGGTATAAGCACCACCTCGATTGAGACCTGTAATACGAAAAGGGCCAGTGTATCGTGGCTCAGTTTTACCTGAACGATGCACGTTTTTGATGACCACCTTGGTACCAATAGGAAGAGGCTTGATGATACGATTCTTGGAATCATAACGTGCTTTCTCAGCGTCACGCATGCGTTGCATACGCTCTTGAATAGCAGGTATCACAGCTTGCTCAAACTGCTCAATGTCCTCTTTACGAAGCTCTAAAGCTTGTTGAGGTGACACGTTGGTGTCGTCATTGGTGTAATCGCAAAGCTTGTTTGGCTGCCTGGCAAACATGAGTGAATAAGGGCGTGATCCATGCAAAGGATTATGCTTGGAGTTGAGGAATAACTGTACGGTGGGAACGTAAAGATCCCAGTCATTGCTCTTGCCTTGTAAAAGTTTCACGATGCCTTGTTTGACAGTGCCAACCCAACGTTCAGCCACACCATTGGCGCGTGGATGGTAGGGTGTGATAAGACGATGATCCATACCAGAGACTTCAGTGATAGCCTTGATGAGGGTGTTGACAAACTCCGTGCCGTTGTCGCTCTGTAAGACTTTGGGAAAGCCATAATCTCCAAAAACAGAAATAAGAGCTCGGGCGATGGTAGGAGCCCTTTTGTCAGGAAGTGCTCTAAGTACACAATAACGTGTAAAGATGTCGACCATAACGAGAATGAAAGTACAGCCACCTGTTTCGGATGTTGGAAGCTCACCTAAATCGATGGCCCAATGATCACAAGGTGCGTTGGAAGTGACATGGTGCAAAGGATGATAGCCGTGTTTGCCGATGTTACCTTTTTGGCAAGGAAGACATTGGCTAACTATGTTTTGCGCATCACGTTTGATATTAGCCCAATGGATACCTTCGCTGTGTAAGTCACTCACAATGGCGTCAGCTGCATAATGGCCCTTAAGGTGTGAGTGAAGTAATAATTCATCTCGTTGATCCTCAGGTGGGGTCATCATATCAACCGTATCCTAGTGGCGGTGTAACCTAGCAACAGGTGTAGATGATCCATGCAAAGAGTCATGTGGAAGGCTTGTGGCTGAGTCTTTGTTTTTTGAAGACGTGGTGCCAGTATCACCCCCCTCCAGCTCTTCTTCCGGTGGGAATAAGCGCGATAATGAGTCAGGCAGCACGTTCAATACTCCAGGCAAATGAGCAACAACGAAGTCGTAATCGCAAATGACGTCAAGCCATTGTACCATCATGGGGTTCGCGATTGGTTGTGTATGGAGGTAAACGAGAGCCTTATGGTCAGTGTATAGCTTGAAGTGCTTGCCCCAAAGAAATTGATGATACTTGCGTAGGGCGTATACGATGGCCAATAACTCACGCTTGGTGGTAGAATAGTTACGCTCCGACTTGGTGAGAGAACGAGCCATGAAACCGATGTAGTGATATCGATCGTTGATGACTTGATAAAGCACAGCACCGATACCATTCTTGGATGCATCGGTGGCAACACAAAAAGGATAACGCAAATCGGGTGGGCTAAGAACGGGAGCTTCTTGCATAGCGGCCTTGATGTTTTCGAAAGCTTGATCATGTTCGCTTGTCCAAAGGTCTTGAAGATCACCAGCATTGCGCAACTGGTTGAGAGGATGAGAGAGGTTGGAATAACACGGGATGTGTTCACCAAAGAAGTTGGCAGCACCAAGGAAGCGTTGGATGTCTTTACCCGTTTTAGGAGTAGGCCACTTAGCAACATTGGTTACTTTACGTGGATCCAGAGCACGACCTTCAGCACTGACACAATAGCCGAGAAGATAGACACAGCGTTGAGCAAAATGGCATTTCTCAGGATTGAGGATGAGATTGACACTCGTAAGTTTGTGGATAACGGTTTGAACATGTTGAGCGTGTTCCTCGAGAGAATTGGAAAAGATGACGATGTCGTCAACAAAGGAGGCAACATAAGGAAGACCATGCAACAAGCGTTTGAGTACAGCATTGTAACGTTCACTGATATGCTTGAGGCCGAAAGGACAGCCAACAAAACAATACTTGATGTCATTGAACGTGAAGCTGAGCTTGTGTTGATCCTTGTCATGTACCTTGAAGCGATGGAATGCATTAGTGAGATCGAGTGTGGTATACACCGAAGCACCTTGCATCTTCTGAAAAATTTCACTGATCTTTGGAAGACCGGATCGTTCATCAGGGATTAAGCGATTGATGTGGCGTGGATCTAGACAAGGGCGAAACTTGGTGAATTTACCCTGTGCATCTTTTTTGGGAGCAAAAGTGATGGGACTATTCCACGATGAGTCTATAGGAGCACGTTTGATAACGCCTTCATTGGTCCACTTCTCAATCTGTTTTTGTAAGACTGGGCGAAGTGCAATGGGAATTGGGTACTGAGGACGATATGCAGTGGTGCCAGGTGGGGTTCTGAGATGTACAATTGATTCCTTGAGAGTACAAAAAGAGGTGATTGGGATATCCGCGTTGGCCTGTAAGAGAGGCTGAATCTTTGACATAAAAGCATTGTGTTCATCTTGTGAGCCTGCAGGGTCATTATTAGGCTCAGCATCATTAACAATGGGAGATGGTGCTTGCGGCAAAGCAGATTTTTCCCACGACATGGGTAGACCTACTAAATGAATACCAAAGCGTCCCTTGATATCATTGCCAATGCAAACATCAGCAGCGCCATGTAAAGGCATTACTTCAAAAGCATGAGAAATGGTTCTATCATTGCATGT
>NW_026695651.1:0-3273 GCF_029851405.1 Lichtheimia ornata | reverse complement strand
ACTCCATAGAATATAAATACGCATGTATCGAGCATATCTTAAATACAGGGATTATCTTCGTATCACTGACTTATTGTCTACCTTTATTCCTTGCTTGATACAACATTTTTTTCAGTGAATTCGTATTCTATCATTCATCATGTCCTCCAACAACAATAACAACAACAACCAAGAACCCGTCCTTCCCTTTGGTGCTGCTTTGGCTCGTGATGGTGGCGAACCCATGAACATTGATTCCAACAATGAGGGCAACCAAGGCCAAGGCAACCAACCCGCTCCTGTTCCTGAATCGGTACCTCAAGCGGTCTCACGTGAAACAGGCAATTCTCAAACAACAGCCGCTGCATCTGCTTCTCAAAAGGAGCAAGCCGGTTCCACCGAGAAACCTGCATCACAAATTTTTTCACCATTGGACCAACCAGGTGCCCCTGCTCCCATCACTGGTCTACATGTGGATGGATCAAGCTTGCAAGAAGACTTTGAGGAAGCTGTGCTTGTAGCACAACGCCGTGTGCTGGCTCTATCAATTGAGCAATCCAAGCACCAAGTTAGCTCCCAACGTGACCTGGTTACCCACATCCGTGCCAACTTGGCTGATGCACAAATGCATTTAGAATCCTTGTTGCGTACGAAGCGCCTTATGGAGGAATTCCAGCAACAAGCTGCTGCTACCACACCATCACCATCATTGTCGAGTTCTTCATCTGAGAGCTCAACAGCCTCATCAAGTTCTCAAGCAACCAATGATGACACCACCCACAAGCGTGGTAAGCTTCCTGTTCCCCACAACATGCCATGGCTACAAATTGAGGGCCACCACAAGCACAACATCCACAAGTCCAAGGATGTTCATTCTACCATCGATCGTTACATTCAGCGATTTGATGCAGTCCTTGGTGGTCATGGTATGGATAAGGATACAAATTGGGAGCGTTTATTGTCCATGCATCTACTTGAAGAAGACTTTTCCTGGTTCGAGGATACTCTAGCTGATCGCCACTTACCTTGGTGTGAAGCTAAAGAGATCATCCGATCCCATTTTGGTTCCTCCTTGTCTCGTCAAAAGATGTCAGCTAAGGTGTGGAGCCTTCAAATGCGCAAGAATGAATCTTACCGTGCTTACGAAACTCGTTTTCGTACTGCTCGTCGTGCTGGTGGCGTTCCGGATAACAATGCTTTGGCGATGAAGTTCCTTGGCTCCTTGAGCAAGTCCTTGAGGGTTGAGATCCAAACCATTTTCCGTCGCCAAAACATCACCCCCAACAGCATCACCGACGTTGCGAATCAAGCACGTGACATTGTCGATGAGATGTCGGATGAGTCTGATGGCAATGATGATCGTGATCGTTCATCTCGTTCATCTCGTTCTTCTCGCCGTTCTCGCCGTTCTCGTTCGGCATCACCATCACCATCAAGATCTGCTTCTCCTGTTCGTCGTCGTGGTCCCAAGAAGCAGCCAAAAAACCATGACGACAATCCACACAGCATCAAGGGCTGCAAGTACCATGGCTCAAGGGCCCATCACACCACTGAGGCCTGCAACCAGAAGGGCTTGAAAAGGCCACATCAACCTTCTGCCTCTTTGCTTGCTTCAAAACACGCACCTTCCTCATCCCGGCAACCTTCAAGCACACCTTGCTGGCATTGTGGCGAACCTTTTGACTATGGTCACTTGGCTGTTTGCAAGGCCTCCAAGGGCAAGGGCAAGGCAACTGGTGAGCGTGTGGTTCGTGCATTGCGTCCTGCTTCAAAGAGTAAGGATAGCAAACCTGCTCCTGCCGCATCCGAATCGGGTGGCTCTGACGATGACATGGACATCGACCAGAAGGCTCAAGGTAAGCAGTTAATTCATACACAACATGATGATCCCAATACAATTTACTTACCCATCCTCTTGCAGAATGATCACAAGATTAGTGGTATCCTTGATACGGGCGCAACTATTAGTACGCTTTCCACACTTGTTTGCAATAAAATTGGTTGTTCAGTAAATTTGCCGTCTGTTCATGTAAAGGCTGTTGGGAAGAATAATTATGTTAACGTACAAGGTGAAACTGAACCCCTTGTCATCCGCTGTAACAAACGTACCATCAGGCATTCCTTCGCTGTTGTTGATACTGAAGAGCCGATGCTTGTTGGCAGTGACTTGTATAGCAAACTTGGCATTTACATTGGAGGACTACCATATTCTTTTGATGAGAACAATGACTCCGATATCGAGGAAGAGATTGGCTACATTGACGTACCCAATGACTCACCTGCTGGTAACAGCTTAGAGCGTGCTCTTCTTGAACGCACCTTGAAACCGCTCATTGAGGCTAATCAGCAAATTCCCAAGAACGCCTTTTGCACCGTACCTGAATCAAAGATTTCACTTGACACCATCGATGATGTTACCGAACGTGTTAAGTCATACCCTGTGCCTAAAAAATTGGAACCATTGCTTGATGAAACCGTCCAAAAATGGTTGGAAGATGGCATCATTACCTATGCACCTGATTTCACTGAGTGGCATAGTCCCATCACCTTCGCACCTAAAAAGGATGTCACTGGCAAACACACTGGTGAGAAACGCCCTTGTTTGGATCCTCGGCACTTGAACCGTCACTTGCGTGATGACCATTATGAATTACCTCTTATCGAAGAAGTCTTTGAAACATTGAGTGGTGCATCCATTTTCTCCACGCTCGATCTTAAAAGTGCTTTTCACCGATTCGAGATTGTCGAACATGATCGACCAAAAACAACCTTCTCTGTACGCAATATCCAATACATGTTTGTTGGGTGTCCATTTGGCCTCAAGCACATCTCGGCTAAATTTCAACGAGTCATGTCAACCTTGCTCAAGGACATGCCTTTTGCCACTGCATTCGTTGATGATATCGTTATCTTCTCGAAGACCATGGATGAGCACATTCCCCATGTTGCAGCTGTCATTAAAGCATTGACCAATGTTAATCTCGTTTTGAACCCTGACAAATGTCACTTTGCACAGAAGTCGGTTTACCTTCTTGGCTTTTGCGTGTCCGCTGACGGGCGCACACTGGATCACCGTAAAGTCACAAACGTGCTTGAATGGCCAGTGCCCAAATCCATCAAAGAGGTCCAGAGCTTCTTGGGTGTTGTCAATTACTTTCAACAACACATCCCCAATCGATCTCTTCTCATGGCTCCTCTTAGTGCGTTGACCACCAAAAAAGTCTTGAAGCCATCTGATTGGACACCTTTGTGTCAAACTCGGTTCGATCAATTGAAAGAGCTTCTTACCAAAGT
>NW_026695650.1:0-3290 GCF_029851405.1 Lichtheimia ornata | reverse complement strand
ACGTAGTTGGACAACCAGTTGGAGCAAGTGGACAATGCGTTGGCTTGTACACGAGTACGCAAAGGATTGATTTCAGCAGGATACAACCAAGTCATACCAAGGAAACCAATGGCAAAGAAGGTGTTGAAAGTGAAAAGCGTCAAGGTAGCAACGTATCCTTCGGCTTCAGGGAGTACAATGTTGCCAATTTCATCTCGCCAACCAGCTGAAATACATCCTGCCAACATAGCCATAGAGCACATCATGCCAACAAGTCCCACAAACATAAGTTTACGACTATACAAGATTATAATGGCGTTACATGACATGTCGATAAGAAAAAAGAATGATTGAAATCAACTTACCGACCAAATCGTTCGACACAAAACATGGCAACGACAGCAGATAACCAATACTCGGTACCGTTTACAGCAGCCAAGAGACGTGACATGCCAGCATCAAAGCCGAGCCTATAGTGGATGTTGGTTGATCATTGAAAGGAGTAACCCCAATGCAGCAATACTACTTACGATTCCTCAAAGAGCATAGTTGCATAGTATGTGATAAGATTGATACCTGAAAAAAAGAGCCATATAAGTCAATGATGTTCGATTAACCCAATTCAAAAGCTTACCGCAGTATTGTTGCATAGCTTGAGCAATGACACCAAGCAAACAACGACGGAAATGTTGTACACTGCCATGCTTCCAGAATTCACGATAGGAGAACTTTTGACCTTCAAGAGCAAGAGTGTGTTCTAAGATAGCCATGTCTTCAGCAACTTGCTCACTATTGACATCGGCATCGTTCAAACGGGCTATCACTTCACGAGCTTCTTCCACACGGCCTTTTTTGAGCAACCAACGGGGTGAATCGGGAAGGATAAAGAGACCAGCAATGACAATAAGAGAAAAGAAGGATTGAAATGCAATAGGGAAACGCCACTGGATGCTGCCTTCCAAGAAATAGAATCCATAGTCGACCCAATAGGACACCATGATACCAAAGCCAATAAGCATGCCTTCATTCATGATAAGGAAACCACGGTCTTCGGGTTTGGCACATTCACTTTGCCATGTGGGAATAGTACTTGTCACCATGCCATTGCCGATGCCACCAAAGATACGACCAAAGCAAAGAGTTCCATAATCGTGTGCTGCTGCTTGGATAATAGTGCCACCCTGTTGTTTGTGAATGTGAGAATGAGTGAATGGTGTTGACAAAGAAAGAGAGTAACTTGTTGCTTACAATGACGATCCACGTGCCCCAAAATGTCGAACTGCGTCTACCCCAAGAGTCACCGTAAAATAAGACCAACACAGCACCCAAAAAGCAACCCTATCATGTGGAATAAAAGTGAGCCTCATATGCATATAGACAGCGTAGTAGATCCATCAAAGGAACTTACAATCTGATAAATGCTGACCATGTTCTATGGTAGAAGCGTATGAGTCTCTTATGAATACGTATGATATACTTGGGTCATTTACTCACTGATTGAAGCTCAGGCGTACCGGTGCATTGTCCTTCTTCATAGCATACTTCGTTTGCTGTTGAGAAAGGTGTGGCAGTTGGGAATTGTCGTTGGAAACTAGGAAGCTGAATATACATCCACGCATTAGACATGGCACATCATGTAAAATGCTAATACTTAAACCCCCACCCACAACAACACTTACCGTCAATAAAGAGCTCATGACTCCTTGGTCATAACCAAACATGCTATATTCGTATTCATTGGTATATAATAGAAGGGGCGTATGGTTGATGGGTACTTACAGGCTAAAGCATGATTAGTGTTCAATCCATCTTTGCATGTGTGAATAAACTTGTAGTACTTACAAGCCGGTGCCGGCAATGAAGCCAATGCCCAAATTTAGGAGCCGTCCATGTAGTTTTCGTCCATTGTGGATCTTGTATTCTGGGAGATCTGATAGCTTGTTTATGACCGTTCGATATAGTCCCATGATAGCATATGCAAACAATCGAATCAAGAAAAGAATACGATACAAATGAAGCACCCTTCTTATAAATGCAGAAATACGATCCTGAATCGCATTCTGCAAAAGGAATAGTGCTGCTTGTCTCCAGCCTCCGCAGGCAATTGTGTGCAACTTGGGACCAGAAATCGGAGTATGACGAGGTTTCAATGTAGAATCCTTGATGTGATGATGACTCTCAAGAAGCATAAGAAAGCTATAGAAACGTAATATTCAACTCGGGGTACCAGGGGATTTTTCAACCTATAGGATGAATACATCTCATAGGCTTTTAGTACTATGTTGCAGACCAAGATTTCTTAGCTTGTATGGTATGTACAAAGTCATCGTTGTTATGTTGTCGTAGGGATCATCATGTTACTCCAAGATGGCGATTTGGCAAATCTGTTCGCTCTCCCTCCATTTTGTAAGCTTTCCGTTTTTCCAACACAGGTACCTTCCAATTCTTTCACTCCTTTCACTTGCAGGGAACGTCATATAATAGTGTGACAGCCCCATATGGTAAACTTCTTCAGTTACCCGATAATGTGGGTCTTCTCAAGAATCTCGAGAAATGGTCGAAATATGAGAATGCTTACATGAAACAACCCCCCGGGGAACCCCACTAGGATAATGGATAATATGTATGCTTTTAGCCAATATCCTAAATATGCCCGCTTTTGGTATTCCTTGATCGACAAACATCATGCTGTCAAAAGTTTCTTTCAAGTCGGGGTAATCGGAGCCATCACCTCTTGTCAATACCACAAAAGTCAAACACTGCAAATATCGCGCTGTGCACGGACCTCCTTCCTTTCACATGATACATATGCATTCTTTCTACCATGCCCAACAACACGCATTTATGATCACCTGCTACATGAAAGCATGCTCCATTTACTGCGGCATGTATATTGGCGGATTGAGTTACACAACTAACAATGATAATGAACGACCTGCATAATGCACATTGTGATGACATGTTTATAGAATAATGGGTCAATTAGATATATTATAAAAGAGCAATACGTTATAGAAGAAAACAGAAAAGGAAGATAGTGTACAGGGTTGTAATGGTGATAAGAAGGTGAAAAAAGAAGAACTGAAAGTAAGATGAAAAATAAACAGCTCTATACTTTAAGCATCCACAGCGACCTTTTCAACATCCTGTGCTTTACCGCCATCCTGTGCTTTGTCGCCATCAGGTTGTGGTGCTTTTTCGATATCTTGTTGAGAACCTTCAGCACTGCTGCCATCATCAAAGTAACGGGCAAGCTCTCGCTCTAATGCAGCACCTTCCAACTTGGGCATCTTTTGAGCCATCTTGACAGG
>NW_026695649.1:0-3322 GCF_029851405.1 Lichtheimia ornata | reverse complement strand
GCCTAGAGTTTTATTCTAAAGATGAGATCGAGGAGGCGAAAAGGCATAATGCCGCGCTTAAGGAGAAGTCCAAGAAAGCACTTATTGTGCCTAAGGCTCTCCCCGCTTTGCAGCTATCGGGCATGCCCAAATGGGATGACCAAAGGGACACCCATACCTCTGCAGCAGCTTTTCTTGGAGCATTTGAAGTTGAGTTGCAAACCTACGGGTTGAAAGCTGAGGAAGAATGGGAACGTCTCCTTCCACGCTGCTTGTCGTATACACAAAACTTGTGGTTGAAAGAACAGAAGGCTAAGCTAAAGGTGCCTGCCACGTGGTCTGCTATTTCGGATTTGATCCTTAAGAAGTATGACACACAAACGCAACGTATCCAAGCTATGCTTTCTGTACTCAACTTACGACAACAAAACAGACCGCTGGACCTTTACTGTAATGAATTCCAGCAACGATGTGTCGAAGCTGGCATGACAGAAACGGTTCCTGCTGGTTTGTTGTTAGTCATCATCTTTCTTTATTCCCTCTCTGATAAGCATAACGAAAAGGCAATTACTGCCATCGTTAATCGCTTTGGCACTGAAATGCCAACGGATTTGGAAGCAGTATGTGACCTTGTCAAAGCCATGAAGCTCTCTGATTGTGGCAACAAGCGTACCAACAACAATGACTCTTCCATTGAATCAAAGAAGCAAAAGGCCGACCAAGATTCAGCCAACCAAGCACCCAAAAAGCAAAAACCTTGCAAATGGTGTGGTCGAAAATGGAAACATGGCCATAAATGTGATGAATATTATGAAAAGAATGGATTGCCCAATCCAAAACTCGTCAAGCTCAACCGTTCCGCCCGTGTTGACAATGATGATCCCATGGACACATTACCATGTAAGTCCTCTAAGCAAAGCAAATCATCGAAGTTTGAAGATGAAGTACTCACACCCATCACAATAGAAAGCCACCAAATAATGGCACTAGTCGATGGAGGAGCTACATTTTCGTCGATTGATATAGATTTTGCAAAAAAGTCATCATTTAAAATAAACATGGTTAAAGGACATATTAGCTTGGGATCAAATGGTGTACGTGTACCTCGATTGGGGATAACAGATCCACTCACAATCATCTATAATGGAAAAACACATACATGCAGATTCGAAGTCATGAACTTGGCACGAAAACATCCTATGAGTATCGGTTGGGATTTGATGCCTCAATTGGGTATAGGATACGTTGGTCTCGCCACTTCTTGGACTACACCAAAGCCATCCAAAGACGAAGAAGTGAACGACGAGCCCTTTCAACCTGATGATGCACCTGCAGGCACTCCTGAGGAAATGCAATCATTCATGGAAAGCATCCAACCCTTCTTGAAAGAAAATGCCAACATTCCTCCTGGCAGCTTTTGCACAATCCCTGAATCCGTTATCGAGCTCAATACACCTAAAGACGCAAAATGTTATCGAAGGCAATATGAGTTTCCCATTAAACGTCAACAACTTGTTGAAGGCACCGTTGCCCAATGGCTGAAGGATGGTATTATTACCAGAGTCCCTGCCAACATTGACAACGGGTGGAACAGCCCTTTAACATTTGCACCCAAAAAGGATGCACAAGGTAACAAGGTTGGTGTACGTTTATGTCTGGATCCTAGGCATATTAACAAATACCTTCCTGATGACCGTCATCCATTACCTTTAATACGCAGCGTCTTTGACAAGCTTGCAGGAGCAGCTGTATTTACTACACTTGACCTGAAGAGCGCATTTCATCGTTTTAAGATCCATGAAAAGGATCAGCATAAGACCACTTTTACTTCGGCCTCAGGCAATCAATACATGTTTGTCGGATGTCCATTTGGGTTAAAGCCCATTTCAGCCAAGTTTCAACGGGTCATGCAGATCTTATTTGAAGGATTACCCTTTGTCACCACCTTTGTTGATGATATTGTGGTATATTCCAAGAACATGGAAGAACATTGTGCTCATGTTAGCATCGTGCTGCAAAAGTTAACGAAAGCCAACTTGTTGCTTAATCCAGACAAATGCCATTTCGCTCAAAAGGCTGTCTATTTATTGGGCTTCCGTGTATCAGCTAATGGAAAAGCTCTCGACTCTCGTAAGGTTACCAATGTCCTCACATGGCCTTCACCAGCCACTGGCAATGATGTTCAACGCTTCCTAGGTGTTGTGAATTACTTTCGTGATCACATCCCCAACGTGTCTCGCTTGACGGCGCGTATGGATGCGCTTCGTAATGCTGGTGACTTGAAGAAGCTATGGACAAAATACCACGAGGAAGACTTTCAAAAGCTCAAGTATGTGATATCTCACGCCCCAATGCTCAGGCACGTAAACTTAGCCTTGCCCTTCCACCTTGCCACTGATGCCTCGAATGATGGTATTGGTGCCGTCCTGTATCAAAAAGAAAATGGACGTAACAACATTGTTGGTTTCATGGCACGTGCTCTGACAAAATCGGAAAGGAACTATTCAGTCACCAAGCGTGAATTACTCGCGGTGGTCTTTGCGTTCAAAAAGTTCCATAAATTCCTTTGGGGCCAACCATTCACTCTTTACACTGATCACAAAGCACTTGTATATCTCCATACGCAAAAAGATGCAAACCCCATGATGATAAAATGGCTTGATACTCTTTTGGATTATACCTTTAATGTTGTCCATCTACCTGGTATCCGTAACATACTGCCTGATCATCTATCGCGCCTGTTCTCTAAACCCACACAGTCGCTGGAGGGGGATAAGATACGCCATGCCAAAAGCCTTGAGAGTCAGGATGAAAACGCATCCGAAATGACCATGCGGGCAGCGCAACTTGAAGACACAATGGAACCTCCAACCGAAAGCGAGAAAAAAGAGATCCTTGAAAACGCTCACTTGTTTGGCCACTTTGGCGCGGATGCCATCGTAAAGGCTATACACAATAATGGATTGCATTGGCCGAATATCAAGGAACAAGCCGTTGAACTGGTAAAGTCCTGCAAGGAGTGCCAGAAATACAACATAGCTCAAAATGGATATAATCCGTTGAGACCCATCCGTTCCTACATACCTGGTGATCACTGGGCCATCGATTTAGCAGGACCTCTTACCACATCCACAAGAGGAAACAATTACCTGCTCGTCATGGTTGACTTGTGTACACGCTTTTGCATATTGCGTCCTATACAAGATAAACAATCACAGACAATCGTTAGCAATCTCATACAAGTGTTTTGCGACTTTGGATTACCTCGCATACTGCAATCAGACAACGGCACAGAGCAACCCCGTTAAATCCTCTCACTTTTCAACTTAGAAAATTCCTCACT
>NW_026695648.1:0-3331 GCF_029851405.1 Lichtheimia ornata | reverse complement strand
CCACAAGGTAAAGTGTCCATTATGGAATTTGTCCCTTCAAGTGTGCTTACGAAAGAAATATTAGGTCAGGCTCTGGTTGGGCGATTATTTTGATCAATCAGCACGTCGAGGATGTCATTGTATAGTACTGTGCTCTCCTGGGGAATTTTGGCCCGGAAACAGTGTGACTCAAGATGCGATGGCAAGGCCAATTTGAAAAGGCATCCGCTGTGCACACGGCCTCCATCCAAGTACGGCTATTGATTTCCTTGCCTACAGAGAGAAGGTGGATATCTCTTATGATGCCAATTTCAGGATCCAATGAGAGTATGGTACATATGATGGCATACCTTGGCGCTGCAGGTTGATTATTGTATTGCCTTCGGATGGTGTATTTGATTGCAATTCCTTGTGATCACCAAGGTTCACGGCGTCGTGTGTCTTCCTTACCGAGTTGTCCACAATGAGAGTTCTCAAGACGTCTCCACATTGTCTCTTTTGGGTATGCTGACAACAAAAGCGTGTGGATTGGTTTTACTTGTTATCTCACGTTACGTTTATGGTAGGTTGAATATGTTGGATGATGGTGCCTCTGGAAGCGACAGGATACGGATCTCAAAGCAAGAATGCTGTATGGTTGGCTCAATGGTATGCGTGGTATTGGATCTACAAAGCGAAACCTGTGAATTAACGAGACTTACAGTGAAACAGCAGCAAGACAATATGGATGACATGGAGATACGGCTTTATTTGAGGCAATGATGCTATTGAGGAATACCACAAGGTAAAGTGTCCATTATGGAATTTGTCCCTTCAAGTGTGCTTACGAAAGAAATATTAGGTCAGGCTCTGGTTGGGCGATTATTTTGATCAATCAGCACGTCGAGGATGTCATTGTATAGTACTGTGCTCTCCTGGGGAATTTTGGCCCGGAAACAGTGTGACTCAAGATGCGATGGCAAGGCCAATTTGAAAAGGCATCCGCTGTGCGCACGGCCTCCATCCAAGTACGGCTATTGATTTCCTTGCCTACAGAGAGAAGGTGGATATCTCTTATGATGCCAATTTCAGGATCCAATGAGAGTATGGTACATATGGTGGCATACCTTGGCGCTGCAGGTTGATTATTGTATTGCCTTCGGATGGTGTATTTGGTTGCAATTCCTTGTGATCATCATGGTTCAGGGCGTCGTGTGCCTTCCTTACCGAGTTGCCCACAATGAGAGTTCTCAAGACGTCTTCACATTGCCTCTTTTGGGTATGCTGACAACAAAAGCGTGTGGATTGGTTTTACTTGTTATCTCACGTTACGTTTATGGTAGGTTGAATATGTTGGATGATGGTGCCTCTGGAAGCGACAAGATACGGATCTCAAAGCAAGAATGCTGTATGGTTGGCTCAATGGTATGCGTGGTATTGGATCTACAAAGCGAAACCTGTGAATTAACGAGACTTACAGTGAAACAGCAGCAAGACAATATGGATGACATGGAGATACGGTTTTATTTGAGGCAATGATGCTATTGAGGAATACCACAAGGTAAGAGTGTTCATTATGGAATTTGTCCCTTCATGGACTTACCAAACGCCATACAGTGGCAGAGCCTCTTTCGGCGATACTATTTTGATCAATCAGCACATCGAGGATGTCATTGTATAGTACTATGCTCTCCTGGGGAATTTTGGCCCGGAAACAGTGTGACTCAAGATGCGATGGCAAGGCCAATTTGAAAAGGCATCCGCTGTGCGCACGGCCTCCATCCAAGTACGGCTATTGATTTCCTTGCCTACAGAGAGAAGGTGGATATCTCTTATGATGCCAATTTCAGGATCCAATGAGAGTATGGTACATATGGTGGCATACCTTGGCGTTGCAGGTTGATTATTGTATTGCCTTCGGATGGTGTATTTGGTTGCAATTCCTTGTGATCACCATGGTTCACGGCGTCGTGTGCATTCCTTACCGAGTTGTCCACAATGAGAGTTCTCAAGACGTCTTTGCATTGCCTCTTTTGGGTATGCTGACAACAAAAGTGTGTGGATTGGGTTTGCTTCTTATCTCACATTGCGTTTATGGTAGGTGAACATGTTGGATGATGGTACCTCTGGCAGCAACAAGATACGGATCTCAAAGCAAGGATGCTGTACGTTGGCTCAATGGTATGCGTGGTATTGGATCTACAATGCAGGACCACTTAATTAATCAACCTTACCATAAAACAGCAGCAGCACATACTGGATCGGATGGATACAAGGTTATTTGCAAGCATCGATGGAATGGTATTGGGAATACCTCAAGGTACAGTGCATCATTGTGGGATTGGTCGGATTTAAGTGGACTTACCAAACTCCATACAGTGGCAGATCCTCTCTCAGCAATACTATTATTATCAAGGCTGCACGTCAAGGATGTCATTGTACTACATTTTCCTGTGGAGCTCTACATGTTGTGCCCGGGGACAGTGCGACTCATGTTGCGGCCTCAGGGATTTAAAAATGCATCCTCTGTTCGCACGGCTCCATCGTTTTACGGCTATTGATCTCCTTGCCTTTAGAGAGAAGATGGTATCTCTATTGGTGCACTTCATCGCGTCGATCCACAGGAGAGTACCGGTACAATGACGTTTCTTTGGCTGTGCGCTTTTATTATTACTTTACATCCTGATGGCCTATTTGGGTCCCAAGTCTGCCGGTGATGATTGCGTGATTCAGGTACGTATGACTCTCATGCTTTTTGGAGACCTTTGCTGAAACGCCTACCATTATTTAGAGGGACCATTGCAGAGAGCTGCTTGTCTTTTGATGCTTTGGAGTTTACAAGATCACAGCTATGACTGCTAAGTATTGTTGGTTGAGTTTGGACAATTGTTTATGGTACATCTTTTATAGGTGAATCATGTCAGCCATGGGGAAGTGTTTATGTCTTTGGTGGTGTCAGCCTTTATTGCGTCTCGGTGGTTGGTTACCAAGCAACGGGCGATTTCTCTGGAGAATGTCAGCCAATGCAAGTCTCTTGTGAGTGGATTGTATCAGCAACAAACAACAGCACGCATATCTTTGGTGCCATATCCAACCCTCATCCCATCATCCATCTGGTGCTTCCCATTACCTGCAATTTGGTGAACCTCCTGAAACAAAGGTCCCTTATCGATCGATCATGTCAGCAACAAGGAGCAGGTTTATACCTTTGGCGTCAGCAAGCTTTCGATCATCTCGTGGTTCTGATTATCGGCAATTCCTTTGGTGGATCTCTACAACTATACGCGTCTTATGGATGGATAATGTCATCAACAAGCAATGAGAGTCCGCGTTGACATCTTTGGTGTTACCAAGGTCATTTATGCATCTCCTC
>NW_026695647.1:0-3340 GCF_029851405.1 Lichtheimia ornata | reverse complement strand
TACAAAAACGGAAAGAGAACAAGACAACTAGGAGCAAGGACCTGACATCGTGACACGGCATGAGCCGGTTTTTCCGGTCAAACGTACCTTGTTAGGAAAAATACTCAAGAATGCCTATAGAACTCATAGACCTCATGCTCACGTGACCCCTTAATCCATGTCATCATCCATTTCTCTTGTTATCTTCCCATCTGTTACCCGATCCTGTTCCCATGAAAATGTATCCATTGAATCCCTCGCTTACGTATTTCCACATCATCATCACCCCTTAGATCCGCTTGATAGTGACTCGACATTGAAAAGTATAAAAGAAGCTGTATTGATGAAATAAAAACATTATCCTGACCTGAAGATTTGAATTGATTTGTGGTGCACGTTGTTGGATAGTAACTTCATGGCCATTGGATTATCGTTTCTCGTCGATTGTCATATAAGAAGCATTGAACATTAATACGTTTGGTGCATATCGAATCACATCCCTTACCTGTCAAGTAATCCCGGAGGAAATCGTTAAAACTACTGTACCGACCGTGTCATTCGCTTTCTTCTCACTTCCGCTTTTGGAAAACCTTTTATCCGGATTGAATCAACCACTGTTTTCATATATACTTCTAAGCAACAAACCTATCAGTAACAACAACAACAACTTACAACACACAAAGGAACTTTTGACTTACCAAGGGATTTCAACATGTCGCGAAATTCTACCAATCTCGAGATCAGTCAAAAGTTGGAAATGGAGCAAGCGCAACAGCTGATCCAGACCCTGCCACAAGACTCGCCCATGACGGCCTTGTTCACCATGCTCACCAACAACGTGCTCACCACCAAACAAGTGCTCAACACCGTCCCAGAACTCAAAGCCAAGCTGGCACAATATGAAAAAAGCATCAACGAGCTGACGGCACGCAACAAGGAGCTTGAGAAAAAAAACGCTGCACTCATGGCCAAAGTTGATCAGATGAAACAAACAACTGCAAGCTCCAAGGTGGTACAGATCCAAAAGAAGCCTGCTAGCACAACAACAGCAACACGATCAGCAAAAGGCACACAGGCATCATCATGGGCCAATATGGCCAAAAAGTATCGACCTGATCAGCAACGTACATGCACAATGAGAAAGTACGATGCAGCTATTCGAGCTTTTCAACCTATGGATCCAGACGCACCAAAGGGGTATGATTATATTTATATCCCAAGATCACACCGCATGTCGTATCGTGAAGCTAGGGCCAAATTGAGAACGATTGGCATTGACACGTACCGCGTTTTGGATATCACATTCCCTGCCAAAGACACATTCGGCATCTTGATCCATGCACAATACAAAGAGGAATTGCTGGCAACGTTGAAGCAAGCCAAGATCAAAGCGTTGAGCAACTTTGATCCCTTGGATCCAAAGCATATCGCAGACCCGAAGCACGTATCAAAGACCACCGATGAAAAAGTGCAAATGGCCATGCAACTCAACTTGAATCGATGCAGCAGAGCTATAGCCAGAATGAGATTCCACATTGCAGTCAACGTTGGCAAGTCATTCGTTGAACATGGATTTATGGACAGGGATACGTTATCAGAGGCTTTGGAAGGATGTGCAGGTTACGTTCCACACCGCGACGACCCACAATATGATGGACGCAACACCCCTATGGAGGAAGATGATGATGAGGCGATGGAGCAAGGCTCGACTCATGAAGATCAAAATGAGTAATTATCCAAGGGTAGTTACTCATGAGAGTGGTTCCCACGGGATACCTACTCAAGACCACCATCATCAACAACAACAACAATATATACAACAACAACAACAAATCATCCAACGTGATCAATCAACAAAGACATTATCTATTGGCCTATGGAACGCCAATGGGCTCTCAGCAACAACCATCAACGACGTACTACGACACTGCAGCTCTATCGACATTTTCCTCATTACAGAAACTTGGCTTCTTGCACCAAAGAGGATTTACACATCATGGCAGCAATTTCATTTATATGGACAACAAGTCGAAGGGGGATACAGAGGATCACAAGGCGTGTCAGCTCTCATTTCACCATCATGTCCTTTCCCAGTATCCACATTCCCTTTGAAGACTAAGTATGCCCTTGGTTTACAAATTGGTCGCTCACTACGTATCATATGCTTATATTTGCCGCCACTGCGTGACCCCGAGACAATCAACACAACACTTTCAGCACTCCCACTCACTCACAAGACAATCATTTGCGGCGATTTCAATGCGAGAATGGGAAAATTCACGGGTGATACGGACACGAATCCCCGAGGCAACCTCTTGAAAAATTGGTGCAACTTTCACCAACTCGACAATTTGAACAGCATACACGCATATGGAACACCGACATTCATTACAGCACGCAGTGGATATGAGATCAGCAGCATTGTCGACTACTTTTTGACCAACAGCAACGACCTCATACAGCCGACAATGCACGTGGCAACAGAGCTTTCATTGGGATCGGATCACAAGTTGATGACATTGTCTTTTGGATACAGACCAGCAAATGCAGCAAACAATAGCGAATCAACACACTCTTCAAGTTCACCACGGCGTATGTGGAATCTTTCAAGGCTACAGGAACCAGAAGTAAGAGATTTGTATTGCGACACATTTACCTCCTTGTCAGCACCACTATTACAGGACCTATCATCAATCCAATCAGCTGCACCAACCACACAGCCGCCTATAGATGATCTCAATGGCAGGCTCAATGATATCGTTTATAAGGCACTGGATACAGCTGTGGGCTCACGACAAGCAAGACCCAAATAATGGAAAAAGTTTTGGACACCAACTTTCCAAGGGCTGGCAGATCAAAGGGAGCAATACTACAAACGATGGAGATCGGCAAAAGGCATTGAAAAGGTACAATGGTGGCGTAAGCATCAGGAGGCACATGCCACATTCATCAAGAATCTCAAGGCAGCAAAAAGGGCAGCATGGAATACGTTTCGGGATACGCTCGAATGTGGCGATTTTTCAAAGGCGTTGAATCAAGTCAGCAATATCAAGGCGAGACGCAAGTCCCAAGTGTGGTTCACACACGTGGATGGACCGGCAGCAGGGGTACAAGTCATGAGGGATCATTTGGCTAGTGTTTATTCAGGATCAGCACTACCAACAAATCGACCACCATAATTTGAAACACGAAGCAATGATTTACCTTATGACTTATCGAGCACTACAGCAGGCGAGGACGCATTGAGATTCCCAAGTGATGATGTCAAGGCTGTGATGAAAAGGTTACCAAGGCGTAAGGCACCAGGAGTGGATTGTGATGTTTGGTAATAGAAAATGGATAACAATGAAAAGTACGTTGA
>NW_026695646.1:0-3349 GCF_029851405.1 Lichtheimia ornata | reverse complement strand
AATTACTTTATGGATCATCTAGGAACAGGCATGTATTGCTAGCTAACAGCCACTTTTATCCAATCATCATTGTTGCGAGATCCACTGCATGGGAACGATGCTCCTGCTCTAGACATTCATTTCCATGATTAAAGTAGGTTGATCCGAGCTGATTTGACTGAGCTGCGGTCAAAGAGAGATTACATCACTCTGGACATAGAGTACGCTCGATGTAGCTCAACCGATGTAATCTTGTGTGAGCGTAACTCAACCAAATCAGCTCGGATCAACCTACTTTAATCATGGAAATGAATGTCTAGAGCAGGTGCATCGTCCACCTACAATAGAATGCACAAAAGTTGGGAATGCACAAAAGTGGCTATTAGCTGCCAATGTATGACATAAAAGGGAGGGTTGCGTACCTGTCATGCATTGTCTCTGAAGTCCTGACTTTTTAGCTGAGGTACCCAAAGAGGTCCTTCTGCATCTTTTGCTCTGCCAGGGTCCACCTACTTGACAATGAACAAAGACCACTCTTCATATAGCATCACGCTTACAAACATAAAGGTGCCTGTATCTCCGAACTTTACAATGAAACGTGGGGTCTTTGATAGAACAGTGTGCTCGGCTTGGCCAACAGCACCTTGTGTGAAAGTTTCATGATCAAGCTTGCCAATCCCAGATTTCGCAATGTCGCCACCAGCCAAACTGGATCTGGGGGTCGACCTCTTCGACGACGACGACCAAAAAATATTTTTTGGGCTGTTTGCGACATTGAACGCGAAACTTTCACACAAGGTGCTGTTGGCCAAGTCGAGCCCATTGCTCTATTCAAAACCCCACGTTTCATTGTAAAGTTCGGAGATACAGGCACCTTTATGTTTGTAAGCGTGATGCTATATGAGAAGTGATCTTCGTTCAATGTCAAGTCGCTGGACCCTGGCAGAGCAAAAGATGCAGAGGGACCTCTTTGTGTAACTCAGCTACTTTGCATGACTGGAAGGATGGAAGGATGATACTATATACTGTTGACAATATCCCGTACATTGCGAGCTAACAGCCATTTCTTCACAATAGCCACTGTTGTCCACTCTATGACATGTGGGCGATTCTCCTGCTTCAGACATTCATTTCCATGATTGGATTATGTTGATCCGAGTTGATTTGACCGAGATACGGCCAAAGAGGGATTACATCAATCCACACATCTAACATGCTCTATGTTGCTCAACTGAAGTAACCTTGTATGAGCGTAACTCAACCAAATCAGCTCGGATCAACCTACTTTAATCATGGAAATGAATGTCTAGAGCAGGAGCATCGTTCCACTGTCATAGAATGGGCAACATTGCCGATTGTGAGGAAATGGCTGTTAGCTCGCAATATATGGGATATTGTCAATAGTATACAGTATCATCCTTCCATCCTTCCAGTCATGCAAAGTAGCTGAGTTACACAAAGAGGTCCTGCATCTTGTGCTCTGCCAGGGTCCACCTACTTGACAATGAACAAAGACCATTCTTCATATAGCATCACGCTTACAAACATAAAGGTGCCTGTATCTCCGAACTTTACAATGAAACGTGGGGTTTTTATTAGAGCAATGGGCTCGGCTTGGCCAACTGCACCTTGTGTGAAAGTTTCGCGTTCAATGTCGCAAACAGCCCAAAAAATATTTTTTGGTCGTCGTCGTCGAAGAGGTCGACCCCCAGATCCAGTTTGGCTGGTGGCGACATTGCGAAATCTGGGAATGGCAAGCTTGATCGCGAAACTTTCACACAAGGTGCTGTTGGCCAAGCTGAGCCCATTGCTCTATTCAAAACCCCACGTTCGATTGTAAAGTTTGGAGATACAGGCACGTTTATGTTTTAACTATGCTGTAAGCATGATGCTATATGAAACGTGGTCTTTGTTCATTGTGAAGTAGCTGGACCCTGACAGAGCGAAAGATGTGCAGGGGCGTGTGTGTGTAACAGAGCAAAGAAGATAGGGCTAAAGGATCAATATATGATACTTTATGAACTATTCGATAAGCGTAAACCGGCAGCTAGCATGCACTTCTCTTCATTCGCAGCCTTTGTCAATTCCGTAACAATGGAACGATGCACCTGCTTCAGACATTTATTTTCATGATTCAACTATATTGGTCCGAGTTGATTTGGCTGAGATACGCTCGAACAAAGAGTATATCGCTTCGTACATGCAACACCCTCTAGGTATCTCAACCGATGTAACCTTGCTTGACCGTAGCTCGGTCAAATCAGCTCGGATCAAGCTACTTTAATCATGGAAATGAATCTCTGCAGCAGGAGCATCGTTCCCATCACGTGGATTTTTGCAACAATGCTGGTTATACACGAAATACAAGCACTCCCGCGTACATAAGATTGCTTGCCCATAGACAATGAACACAACCTCCTGTATACCAAATATCTTTTTCTCGTGCACTAATCAATCCATCGACCGTATTCCAACAGCCAGCATTCCCAAATTTGAAAAACTGCTATATCCAAATCTAAAAAAACCAAAAGCAATCCTCTCTGATTATTCTTTGTTTATGGGTTCGAATTACATCAAGCTATATTCTCTTCCCATGTTCACCTATTCAAAGTGGCTCTCGATAAATTACATCTTTGTTTTTGGGCAATAAAATTTATTATGAATGAGATTGTTATATACATAGAACAATGCGATGCCTTCTAATACTATATGTAGTGGATTAAGCACGCTTGTTGATACCGCCAGCAACAGGAAGATAAGTGCTGCCTTCAAGGAAAAGATCGACTTCACGAGCACATTGGCGACCTTCGTTGATACCCCACACAATGAGTGATTGACCACGACGGCAATCACCAGCAGCAAATACGCCAGGAGCTGAGGTGCTGTACTTGCCCTTGGGAGTCTCAATGTTGGTACGGCCATCTTGCTTGAGAGAAAGTTGCTTGACAAGAGCTTCTTCAGGACCCAAAAAGCCCATGGACAAAAGCACCAAATCAGCAGGGAAGAATTCTTCAGAGCCAGGAACATCCTTCATAGCCCAACGGCCATTTTCATCCTTGGTCCATTCAACACGAACAGTGTTGATACCCTTGACATTGCCTTCAGCATCCTTGACAAACTCCTTGGACATGACACAGTATTCACGAGGATCCTTGCCAAAGTGAGCTTGGACTTCACTGTGACCATAATCAACCTTGTGGACACGAGCGAATTGAGGCCATGGGTTATCGTTGGCACGAGTTTGAGGGGGTTGAGGAAGCAACTCAAAGTTGACAACCGACTTGCATCCATGACGAATAGAAGTACCAATACAATCGTTACCAGTATCACCACCACCAATAACAACGACATGCTTGTCCTTGGCTGAGAG
>NW_026695645.1:0-3409 GCF_029851405.1 Lichtheimia ornata | reverse complement strand
GACGAGCGTGAGCTTAGGCACGTCAAGGAGACTTTTTTCGGTAGGAAACGCTTTATTGTGCTCTCGGATACACCAAAGCTTGTACAAGAAAGGCATGCCAAGGAGACGATATACATAGAGTGTTATACGAGGTTTAGCTGTAGGATGAAGGATGGGTATAGTAATGGTAGTGATAAGGTTCCAGAATAAACCCAAATGGATGCTATGGTAATATTGGAAGGTTGCTATGCTTATAGTATACTGTATGAATGGCTGGTTTTTCTTCATGCCGAGAGTTTATGCGAGGAGTGATGAAACATGGATAAGAAGTAATGGATAGTGGGTGTTATGTTGGGTACCAGTAGATACATGATAAGATACTGTATAGAGACGTCCTTGAAAGCTGCTAGCCGACAATAAAACATGGTTGCACGATGCGAGCTACATCTTTGCAAAGTTTTTCCTGAGCACAAACAAATTTCCCATCGCAAAACGCAACCTCATTGTAAGATCCAACCCAATGGCAAACCGGCATGGCGAGATTGTGTGAGATCGGGAGCAAGAACGTAAATACTAAACACGAAAAAAACAAGTAGCTCAAGCATGTCAAACCTTATCTCCAACGCTGTTAATCTCATCCGCAACCAGACCACGGGTGCTGTTAAAGATATTTCGGAAAACGACATCTATAGATGTACCATGGCAGCTAAGGATTTTTACCCCTGGTTCATTCATGAAGAACGCCGCACTTCATGCACATTTTACTATCGTACCAGTGGCAACGCGTTTAAAAAAAACAAAGACTTCTTTCGGTTGTATGGCGCCTTTCAAGATACTGAAAATGACAAATATCGTGCTGGATTCGCTTTATCAGACAAGGATGGCGATGAATTGGAAACCGTGCGTGTAGAGGCTGGTGTTAAGAGAGGCCCTGATCCAACCACCAATTACAATGGGGTAACATCAAAATGCTGAAGCTTGCATATCATGTAAGCAGTTCCTTACCACATTTTTATATAGATTTTTTTGTGCAGCCGTAATGGCGAGCCTACCGGCAAGAATAACCTCCCATGCAACTGCCCTGTGGTGATTAAGGCTAAATGTTTGGAGTCATCACCTGATGTCGTACACATCGAGTATAGATGGAGACATGAAAACCATATCCCAGGATCAGTAGAAGATCTCAAGAAGGCTCCTATTAGTCGTCAGGCGCGTGAAATGATCCACAATATGGTTGACCAAAACATGAACTGGGCCAGTATTCAAAATGTCCTTCGTGTTGATCACAAGTCCCTAAAGGATATTATGGCTGGTGACGGTGATGGTATCCCTGCCATCCTGCGTATTGGTTACCAGCAAGTTTATTACGCTATGCGTTCATGCATGGATAAACGTGCTAAATTCAACAAGAGCGATCTAAAGGCAAGCCTTGAGCAGTGGGGTGACAAGATTGCTAACGAAGATGGGTATTCCATATACCATTCTATGGATGATATCCAGGAAGGCATGTTCTTATTTGCCTTTATGTCATCATGGCAGCTTCAGGTATGAGATACGACTTATGCCTAAATAATGTATTTACACATCCTCTTCCACGTATAGCGACAAAAGAAGATGGTGCAATCGTGTGTATGGATGCCACCCATAAAACTTGCGTCGACGGAGAAAAGAATGATTGCTTCCTCTATACTTTGGTTGTTCGCTCAAGTGCTACAGGAAAGGGTGCTGCTGTGTGCTGGATGATTACCAACTCAAGTACACATCATCCTGTGAAAATGTGGTTGGACTGGTTGAGGGACGACATGGAGTTCACACCTGGTGCGATTATGATCGATAACTCGGATACGGAGATCAAAGCAATCAAGGCTAGCTATGGTGATGATGCCAAGATCTTTTTATGCCATTGGCACATTCTTCGTGCCTGGCGTAAAAATGTTGTGTACAAGGTACGGCCTGAAGCTGGTAACAAGGCAAATCAGGATCAGGTTAAAGAGCATCGAAAGGTTGCCCTTGATCACATGATTGCAATTATGGATGCACGCACCGTTGCCGAATACAATGACTCCCTCCGTAAATTCAAGACATGGGCTTGGAATAACCGCGAGAAGTGGGATTCAGGTGAACTTGTCACCTATTTTGAAGAGGAGTACATTCCGAAGAAGAAAACGTGGTGTCGTGCATATAGAAAGGTAACACATTTTGAATGTAAAAGGCTCGTACACTCATTGGAGTATTATAGGAAAACTATCGTATGGATACCAACAACTACGTGGAAAGCTGGCACCGTTGCTTGAAAAACGTGTATATTCCAACATTGAAAAAAGAGCGTTTAGACGTGCTGGTTTATGTGCTTTGGACAGCGGTGCTTGGAGACTTAATGACTGCACATGTATGTGTATCCAATGGTTTGCAAAAGCGTGTTTGGACTCAATCCGAAAAAGCACGCAAAAAAGAAGCCGATGCTATTCCTGGTAAGATACTTGCATATAGAATGTCCATGCATCTTTTGGTTACTTGGCTGATACCCTATATAATAGAGGAGGAAGCCGAAGATCTGCTCTTGCAAGTTGCAGTGAAGCGGATCCTTGTACGATCTTTTACCAATCCTCGCACCAAATACACCATCATTGTTGACGATAAAAGCAATGTCATGGAACGCTGCTCGTGCCCAGACTACCGAAACAGTAAAGGCATCTGCAAGCACATGTTCCTTGTGTTCAGGCTCGAGATGATCAATCTGCCTCATCAAGCGACACGTATTGATAAGGGTAAAGCACCAGCAAGATCTGTCCCATCGGCTTCGACGCCAAATACAAGAGAGGTTGAATTAAAAGGCGCTATTGCAAAGTGGGTAACATAAAGCACAGGAGGGTAATACCATTTAACAAGGATATTATCCATAGGTTCCATTCAATCATGCAATCCATTAACAATCACGCATCACGTGTCAATGTTCGCAACTACGACGAAACCAAAGCACGATACATCAATCAGGTTAACCAGAAATTGGAGTCTGTTTTCTCTTTGCTCAAAGAACATGATAATGCCAATGCATCCCTTAATGGCCACCAACGCAGAGTATAATCCATACTTGGTATTAGCCCGGACACCCGCCACACATCCTTAGATTTCTTTTTCATATCATATACATTTACTCCAATACATCATATATATCAACCATACGAGAAACGTTACATTCTGGGGACATTCAACGCTATGCTGGAAACTCGCATATACTTGACAACCATTGTTCGTACCCTTGAATACCTCAACTTTACCATCCTCTTGCCCTTGATATCCTGTGATGTACTTCCTTCGATGATGTACACGTGTATAATCCATCCCACAGTCATACTTGTTTCATGTCCATCAGCGTCTCAGTAAACGTGTACTGTATTGTCTGGTAACCGAAAAAAGCCTCCTTGACGTG
>NW_026695644.1:247-3434 GCF_029851405.1 Lichtheimia ornata | reverse complement strand
TGGAGATGGGTTGAATCGGTAAAGAAGAGGTGTTGGGTAAGTAGCTGGGTGGGCTCACTCAAGTCAAATGCTGCAAGTCAATTTCAAATCCAGCTCTTTTTGGGAACAAAATTCAACTTTTGCATTATATGACAGCTACGCTAGTCGGATGTTTCACTGGATTCGAGGTGGTTCCTTTAGTTACTTAATCGGTTTCAGTCACTTCTAGGTCATTCTCATGTATTCCTTAAGGGAAAACATTCATCCTTTTATTATTCAATATCCATAATATCACATTACCCCCCTCCAGTTTGGAACAAACGTGGGAAGGATTAGTGGTGGTATGGTGTAGGATGTATTGTGGAATGTATTGTGAGCAACATGAAATGGATGTGGGTAACACAAATTGAAGATGGATGTGCATGAATGGCGCCGTCATAAAAACCCGTGCAAAAACCCAGTGGGAAAAAATAAGGGAAAAGACATTGCCTGCACGTTTATGTATACAACATTTAAGTTGATTACTTTCTAAGGCGTTTGCTACGTCGAGTGGTAGTATGGTTGCCTGTGGCTTTACGCTTTGAAGATGTATTATCGGCATGATGCTGACTTTGATCATCATCTTTTTGACCCAGCCTATTCCAATACTGCATGATGAAATCAGGGTCGGTGAACTTATCGGGTGTAAGCCAAGTATCATCTTCAGGGCCATAACCCTTCCAGCGTACAAGATACTCACGTTTGTTCGGTTTGCCACGATGATTGATGATGGCTTGTACCTCGTATAATTCATCAGCGGGTATAACTTCATCTTGAGAGATGAGCTTTAATTCTGATGGTGCATAATCTCGAGGCATTAATGAACCCGTTTCATCCTGCAAGATGTAAGAGCCACCTTGCGTCTTGCGCAAGACTGTGTAGGGCCCCTCGTATACAGGTGCGAGTTTGCTACCACGTGTTTGTACCCGTGCCATGACGTGACTTTGCTCAGGGAAGTTAATGAGGCGGTGCTTTTTGTCAAGCTTTCTCTTTTGCAAGTTTATATACAACATGGTTCTTTCTTTGAGTGCTGGAAACACGACCTTTTGCATATGCTCGATACGCTCAACCAATTGCTCATACGACATCGGCTTGACATTTGTGGAGTCCTCTTGCCGGTAATCGCGAAACTCATTGACGTTAGGTGCGAACATTAAGGAAAAAGGTGGGCACTGCAGTCGTTTGGAAACGCGCATATTGAGTGCTAACTGTGTGCTAGGAACATAGTAGTCCCAGTCTTTTCCAGAGCCTTCGATCCTTTTACAGATGATTTGAGTTGATGATTGCACCCAACGTTCGGCTATGCCATTTGCTCGAGGATGATAAGGCGTCGTGAGCCTATGCTCAATTCCCAAGCTATCGACAAGCTTCTTCATGAGGTGATTCTTGAATTCAGCCCCGTTCTCAGATTGGATGACTTTAGGTAGGCCGAAATCACAAAAGATTTGCGTGAAGGCATGAACCAATGTATCAGATTTCTTGTTAGGCAAGGCGCGTAGGATGCAGAATCTCGTACATACGTCTACCATTACAAGTAAGTAGTTGTTGCCAGAATGCGTTGTCTGATTGAATGTAGCCAAGTCAACAGCCCAATGGTCGCCTGGTATATAAGCATAGATTGGTCGTAAAGGATTATACCCCTTCTTCGCAATATTATACTTTTGGCATTGTGAACAACGTTTTACTATTTCAACGGCATCCTGGAGTATGGAATTCCAATGTACGCCTTTTGTGTGTTGCAAGTACCTGACAATGTGCTCCGCCCCAGCATGGCCAACTTGGTAGTGAGCATCTTCAAGATCACTTTGTTTGTCAGCATCTGTGGTTGGAGTCAATGTATCGGTTGGGATTTTGGGTGAAGGTGCAGTAATGAGCTGCTTTCTTCTTCTTCTTCTGCTTTTGATAGCAGCAATTCGTTTATTTGAGCGGGCAACCTTACCCCCCTCCAGCTGTGCACTTGGGGTGAACAAGCGAGAGAGTCGATCAGGAAGTACATTCTTAAGACCGGGGAGATGCACCACTCTGAAAGAGTAGTTAAGGATGGTATCCAACCAATTGATCATCATTCGATTGGCAATCTTTTGGGTATGAAGATACGTGAGGGCTTTATGATCCGTATAAAGAGTGAACGGATTTCCCCAAAGAAATTGATGGCATTTGTCGAGAGCATAAATAACAGCAAGTAACTCCCTCTTTGTTGTGGAGTAGTTGCGCTCGGATTTGCTTAGTGAGCGTGCCATAAAGCCAACGTATTGTGCCTTGTTGTCCTTCATTTGAAAGAGGACCGCTCCAATGCCATAATTAGAGGCATCTGTGGCGACATAAAAAGGCTCATTCAAATCGGGATACTTCAAGGGGACATTAGCAGCTAAGGCTTCTTTAAGCTTATTAAAGCGCAACGTATGGTCACGAGTCCAGTAACCTCTCAAGGACCCTTTTTCACGTAAAGCTTCAAGGGGAGCGCTTGTTTGGGATACATTAGGGATGTGACCCCTAAAGTAGTTAACAATGCCCATGAACCTTTGAATGTCCTTGCCACATTGTGGTATAGGCCACGTCAAGGCATTTGAGACCTTACGAGGATCGAGTTTAATACCATTGTGACTGATGCAGAAGCCTAGTAAGTATATGCTCTTTTGGGCAAAGTGGCATTTGTTTGGGTTAAGAATAAGGTTTGCAGCTGTCAACGCATGTATAGCTTGTTGCACGTGTTCACGATGTGTATCCATATCGGAGGAAAAGATCACTATGTCATCGACAAACGTACGCACGAATGGCATGTCTTTAAAAATGATATGCATTACCCGCTGGAATTTAGAAGAGATTGGCTTTAAACCAAATGGACACCCTTGGAACATGTATTGTTGACCATTGTGAGTGAACGTGGTTTTATGCTGATCATCCTCTTTGATCTTAAAGCGGTGAAAGGCGTTCGTCAAGTCAAGAGTAGTGAATACCTTTGCTCCACCCAAATCTTGAAAGATTTCACGAATGAGCGGCAATGGATATCGATCGTCAGGCAGGTAACGGTTTATATGACGGGGATCAAGGCATGGTCTTTTGCCCGTTTTATTGCCGTATGCATCCTTTTTATCAGCCAATGTCAAAGGACTATTCCAAGACGTGTTGACTGGAGCTTTAACAATGACACCATCCTTTAGCCATTTTT
>NW_026695644.1:0-147 GCF_029851405.1 Lichtheimia ornata | reverse complement strand
CTTGAGGTTGTTGGGCCTCGGTCATGGTAACGTCTTGGGTCTTGGTTTGGTCGTTGGAAGACATGTTGGTGGATAGAGATGCAGAATTCAACGTAAAAAATGTGATGTTTGGTAATAGAAAATGGATAACAATGAAAAGTACGTTGA
>NW_026695642.1:0-3455 GCF_029851405.1 Lichtheimia ornata | reverse complement strand
GAAGCAGTATTGAATAAAGAAGTTATTGATTACACAACCGTATCCTTAGCACAAAGTGGTTCTGAAGCTACTTTATATGGTCTTGCACAAAATATACACATTACATACGATGGCAAACAACGTCAACATGATTTCTTAGTTATGGAATTATCAGGGAATGCACCGGTAACCATTGGCCTCGACCTCATGCCTAAGCTTGGAATTGGTATCACAGGTCTTGCCGTAGCGTGGGAAAAGCAACCACCCAACACCAGTGAAAAGATAAATGACGTACCCCCACCAAACGAGTCCCCAGCAGGCTCTTCCTCACAACGTAACGCTTTCTTTGACATTGTTCAGTCTACAGTCGATCGCAATGCTCTGATTCCACCACGTTCATTTTGCACCGTACCTGAATCGGTTATACACCTTGACACGGAAGAAGGCGTCGTCTCGCATCGAAGACAATACACGCTACCCATCGTATACCAAGACACGATCAAAGAACAGGTACAACAGTGGTTAAGCGATGGTATTGTTGATGAAGCACCACCTCACACTATGTGGAATAGTCCTCTCACGTTAGCACCTAAGAAAGATCTATTTGGCAACTACACAGACAAGCGTCCATGCTTAGACCCACGGCATATCAACAAACTACTTGTCAGCCCGGATCGTCATCCACTTCCTCTCATCAAAGACATCTTCCGACAGCTTAATGGAGCTACAGTTTTTACAACATTGGATCTAAAGCAAGCTTTTCATCGTTTCGAGATTTATGAGCCACACCGCCCTAAAACAGCATTCACTGTACCCGGTCATCCACAACTCATGTTTCGCGGTTGTCCCTTTGGACTCAAGCCTATTTCATCAACATTTCAACGCACCATGAACATCATCTTCCATGATCTTCCACATGTACTCACATTTGTCGACGACATCATCATCTTTTCCAACACACTTGAGGAACACGCTCAACACGTGGCTGAAGCTATCGAACGTCTCACCAGCGTCAACTTAATCCTCAACCCCAACAAGTGTCATTTCGCTCAAGAATCAGTCTACTTGCTTGGATTTTGTGTATCAGCACAAGGCATTGGTTTGGATCCTCGCAAGGTGGCAAACGTTCAAGAGTGGCCGGTACCTCGCACTGGCAAAGACGTACAACGGTTTCTTGGTGTTATCAACTACTTTCGTGAATCAATTCCCAACGCAGCTTCGAGGATGGCACCTCTCAACAAGCTACGACTTGAGCACCGTTTAGACGACTTATGGAATGACAGCGCGCAAGCAGCTTTTATCGACCTCAAACGTGTGTTATTGCACGCACCTATTCTCAGCTATCCAAATCTCAAACATCCCTTCCAGGTGGCAACCGATGCATCACATACAGGGATTGGAGCTGTACTTTATCAGATTATCGATGGCACAACACATCACATCGCTTTTATGGCACGATCTTTATCTCCTTCTGAACGCAACTATTCCACCACAAAACGTGAGTTACTTGCTATCATCTTCGCCCTCAACAAATTCCATCAATACTTATGGGGCAATCATTTCACCTTGTGTACAGATCACAAAGCGCTGGTCTATATTCACACACAAAAAGTGGCTAACGCCATGATGATCAATTGGCTGGATACTATTCTCGAATACTCATTCGATGTCGTGCACATTCCTGGATTGGACGACACCCTACCTGATCAACTTTCTCGCCTTTTTCCCACTGAAAAAGAGCTGGCAGGGGGCACTGTATCACACGACAAACAAACATCCACACAAAACAACGCTATACACGTTACAGGTAACCAAGGCGACAATAACAGCAGTGATGAACAGGATGATGACTTATATTTTGAACCTCCTGAAAACGAACGTAGACAACTGCTTAAGGATGCGCATCAATGCAAGGAAATGTTGAAAGACGCACACGCCTTCGGACACTTTGGAGCAAAGGCTATGGTCGCACAATTACAACAAGATGGACTCAAATGGAACAACATGCATCGACAAGCACAAGAGATTGTACACGCTTGCACACAGTGTCAACAAAACAACATTGCAAAACAAGGCTATCAACCTTTACGTCCTATACATGCATTTCTTCCTGGTGACCATTGGGCTATCGATCTCGCTAGTGGATTCGACAAAAGTCATAATGGCAACCTCTACATCTTGGTTATGGTAGATGTATGCACACGTTTTTGCGTATTACACGCCCTTCCGGATAAAACGTCTGACACAGTTGTCAAAGCGGTTATCGACACTTTCTGCAACTATGGATTCCCTCGCTATCTACAATCTGACAACGGCACTGAATTCGTCAACACTTTAATGCACAAGTTAAGGAATGCCGCAGGTTTTGATCATCGACTTACTACACCTTATCACCCACGAGCTAATGGATTAGCTGAACGTTTCGTCCAAACGTCTATCAACACAATCTGCAAAAGCATTAATGGAGCCACAAGAGATTGGGATTTATACGTCAAACCAACTCAACTAGCACTCAACAACAAAGTGGCCAGCATACATGGATCTTCACCATTTGCCTTGATGTTCAATCGCGCCATGAATGGATTCCGTAATTACAACAATGAAGAGATACCACAGCCACTCACAGAAGAAGAGCTGATGGATCGCATTGATCACATGTCCAATACGGTTTTCCCGGCAATATCAGAGAGAGCACAGGCACTACAACAGCTCAAGAAAGGTAAACATGACGCTAAGTACAAGATGGTACATTTTCCTCCAAACAGCAAAGTCATGGTCAAAGATGTGTCACGCAGTAAGAAGATGGATCCACGTTACGAAGGACCTTACACTGTCGTCAGGGAAACTCCAGGTGGCTCTTACGTTCTTCGAGATGAACAAGGGTTACTCGCAGCCAGGAACTTTGCACCATCACAGTTGAAAATGGTATCACAAGATGAATTGGTGGATGTCAACGAGCTATATGAACATGAAGGCCAATATTACACCATTCAATCTATTGTGGATCACAAACAACTTGCACCCGGCAACTACATGTACAGGGTACGATGGGAAGGTTATTCAGCAAATGATGACACTTGGGAACCACCCGAATCATTCAACAGCACACAACCTATTGCAGAGTACTGGAACAAGCTTGGCCGTATACCACCACACGATTCTTCCATCGATGGCAACATAACCCAACACACTGACACCGAGAAACATGTACGCAAGAGATCGTTACCCAACGCCAACACTTCAACACGCAAAAGCAAGCGTTTACGTTCTTCACGAAGATAATGTTCAACCTGGCAGGGGGCAATGTGGTGCACACGTATATCAAGTGACATTGAGATTATCGGTTAAACATTATCCATCATAACAATGCAAGCACATGCGGATCTTTACATCTCACCCACTTTCCACCATACGTACGCATGATCCAATACGACCACATTTACATGCATCACCACACTCATCCTTTCTTCATCCTT
>NW_026695641.1:0-3488 GCF_029851405.1 Lichtheimia ornata | reverse complement strand
CTCTCATTGGATCCTGAAATTGGCATCATAAGAGATATCCACCTTCTCTCTGTAGGCAAGGAAATCAATAGCCGTACTTGGATGGAGGCCGTGTGCACAGCGGATGCCTTTTCAAATTGGCTTTGCCATCGCATCTTGAGTCACACTGTTTCCGAGCCAAAATTCCCCAGGAGAGCACAGTACTATACAATGACATCCTCGACGTGCTGATTGATCAAAATAATCGCCCAACCACAGCCTGACCTAATATTTCTTTCGTAAGCACACTTGAAGGGACAAATTCCATAATGGACACTTTACCTTGTGGTATTTCTCAATAGCATCATTGCCTCAAATAAAACCGTATATCCATGTCATCCATATTGTCTTGCTGCTGTTTCACTGTAAGTGTCGTTAATTAACAGGCTTCGCTTTGTAGATGCAATACCACGCATACCATTGAGCCAACCATACAGCATTCTTGCTTTGAGATCCGTACCCTGTTGCTGCCAGAGATACCACCATCCAACATGTTCAACCTACCATAAACGCAATGTGAGATAACGAGTAAAACCAACCCACACGCTTTTGTTGTCAGCATACCCAAAAGAGGCAATGCAAAGACGTCTTGAGAACTCTCATTGTGGACAACTCGGTAAGGAATGCACACGACGCTTCATTGGGTCTTGTATAGACGAGACAACACCAACCTACACGCGAACTTTAGTACCACAATGTTCGCCTAGAACAATAAAAGGAATTGCAGCGATTGAACTTACATGTTGTATCGGAATGGAAGCTTGTGTCATGGGTAGATCGCGCACGTGCTTTTGTAACTGAATGTGTCGCCATTGGCCACCTGTTCGCCCCATCGACGGTGTGCGCTGAAGGCATTGCCAGAAGTTAGGGGTGTGGAGTGTGTATATGGAGTTGGTCTTACTTGCATGGTTGTGAAGCGGGAGTGGGAGAAGGTCGGTCCTTTCATTGTTCCTGACTTGTGCCTTAACAATATCCTTTACACTTGAACCGATAACGACAATGCGAGGTTTCATGTGAGTATTAGCCCTCGAACAAATAACCGAATCATCATTTACCAATGATTGCCATATGCACGTCAACATGTTGGCATACAATGACAGCTGCATCCATAGCAATCCCAATGCATCAGAAGATAAGTAGCTTGCTGAATAGCCCACATACTATAATAAAAGAGGAGGTTGGCAGGCGTTGAAGAAGAAAACGGATCGCTATTTACCAATGATAGCCATTTACCAATGATAGCCATACGCACGAAAACATGTCGACATCCAATGACAGCTGCATCCATGGAAACCCAAAGAACCAGAAGACAAGTAGCTTGCTGAATAGACCACATATACTACAATAAACGAAAGAGGTTGGCAGGCGTTGTATAGAACGGATCATCACTTACCAATGATAGCAATATGCACGAAAAGATGTTGACACCCAATGACAGCTGTATCCATGAAAATCCCAAAGAACCAGAAGACAAGTAGTTTGTTGGATAGCCTGCACACTATAATAAAGAGGAGGTTGATTGGGATTGGAGCCAAAACACGGATCATCCACTATTTACCAATGATAGCCATACGCACGAAATCCTGCTGATATCCAAATCAAGCCGATTCTTTGCAATCGTCCGCTTGTTGATAAGGCCCGCTACGGTGGCACTCGGCTTGAAAGCGATGGAACGATACTTTATGGGCATATGCAGTGAGAAGATTGAGTAATACTGATACCACCAAAGAGAGCATACTTACATGATGCCGAAGAGCCCTTACAAAGAGAGACAACGAGACAATCCTTGCTGCCCAAGACCACATGCAAATCGAGAAAGCATTGTGCATCGAAAAGCCCAAACCAGATCCTAGCTGCGGAGTGACGTACATATGGCTAAAGAGCGATGTGAATGGCAATCGTTTTTCATTGGAAATCGAATGCAGCTTGACGATGAATGCCTTGAGGAGATGCATAAATGACCTTGCTAACACCAAAGATGTCAACGCGGACTCTCATCGCTTGTTGATGACATGATCCATCCATAAGACACGTATAGTTGTAGAGATCCATCAAAGGAATTGCGGATAATCAGAACCACGAGATGATCGAAAGCTTGCTGACGCCAAAGGTATGAACCTGCTCCTTATTGCTGACATGATCGATCGATAAGGGACCTTTGTTTCAGGAGGTTCACCAAATTGCAGGTAATGGGAAGCACCAGATGGATGATGGGATGAGGGTTGATATGGCACCAAAGATATGCATACTGTTGTTTGTTGCTGATACAATCCACTCACAAGAGACTTGCATTGGCTGACATTCTCCAGAGAAATCGCCCGTTGCTTGGTAACCAACCACCGAGACGCAATAAAGGTTGACACCACCAAAGATATACACACTTCCCCATGGCTGAGCACCATAAACAATTGTCCAAACTCATCCAACAATATTTAACAATCATAGCTGTGATCTTGTAAACTCCAAAGCACCAAAAGACAAGCAGCTCTCTGCAATGGTCCCTTTAAATAATGGTAGGCGTTTCAGCAAAGGTCTCCAAGAAGCATGAGAGTCATACATACCTGAACCATGATGATCAAAAGGAATTGCAACCAAATACACCATCCGAAGGCAATACAATAATCAGCCTGCAGCGCCAAGGTATGCCACCATATGTACCATACTCTCATTGGATCCTGAAATTGGCATCATAAGAGATATCCACCTTCTCTCTGTAGGCAAGGAAATCAATAGCCGTACTTGGATGGAGGCCGTGTGCACAGCGGATGCCTTTTCAAATTGGCCTTGCCATCGCAGAGTCACACTGTTTCCGGGCCAAAATTCCCCAGGAGAGCACAGTACTATACAATGACATCCTTGACGTGCAGCCTTGATAATAATAGTATTGCCGGAAGAGGGTCTGCCACTGTACGGTGTTTGGTAAGTCCACTTGAATCCAACCAATTCTAGAATGATGCACTGTACCTCTAGGTATTCCCAATACCATTCCATTGATGCTTTCAAATAGCCTTGTATCAATCCAATCCAGTATGTGCTGCTGCTATTTCATGGTAAGGCTCGTTAATTAACAGGTTTTGCTTTGTACATCCAATGTCATACATACCATCGAGCCAACCATACAGCATTCTTGCTTTGATATCAATGTCTTGTTGCTGCCAGAGGTACCATCATCCAACGTATTCACCTACCATAAACGCAATGTGAGATAAGAAGCAAACCCAATCCACACGCTTTTGTTGTCACCATACGCAAAAGAAGCAATGTAAAGACGTCTTGAGAACTCTCATTGTGGACACACTCGGTAAGGAAGACACACGACGCCGTGAACCATGGTGATCACAAGGAATTGCAACCAAATACACCATCCGAAGGCAATACAATAATCAACCTGCAGCGCCAAGGTATGCCACCACATGTACCATGCTCTCATTGGATCCTGAAATTGGCATCATAAGAGATATCCACCTTCT
>NW_026695640.1:0-3514 GCF_029851405.1 Lichtheimia ornata | reverse complement strand
GGCTTGCATAATTCTCGCCCTGCATTTGGTTTTGGTCATAATGGTGCTCGCAATACGTATACAGCTCCAGAACCTACGCCTATGGAATTGGATGCTGTTTCCCCTGCTCAATCAAATCGTTCACGTATTCGTTGCTTCCGTTGTGGTCGTATGGGTCATTATCGTCGTGAATGTCGTCAATCAAGAGGCGGCAATAATAATGGCCAAAAGCAAGCACAAGCACAAGACCAGGATTTTGGCAACGCACGTACGTAGAAAAGGGGAAACGTACGTGCGACCATGAACTTCCCCTTAACAAGCAAAACCGGTCGCTGGAGGATCGGGGGATTGTTCACAAGGGTCCACAAGAAAAGGATTCTCCAGTGGGGTTGGTCAATGTTATATCAAGTGATAACGCAGCTGAGGGTGACCAACATGGTGATGATGCTGTTTCCATTGCTCTCACCAAGGAGAATGAGCTGCAAGATGACTGTTATCATTTGGAACAATTGTGTGCAAGCACGGGTGTATCGTTACCTTTATATGGTGGCATGACAAGAAACAAGCGATTTTTGGCATTGATTGACACTGGTGCAAGTGCAAGTTACGTTTCATCAAGATTATGCAAGGACTTGGACAAGGTTGATATAGCTACGCGCGAAGTTGAGACTGCTGGCGGACATAGGTTGAAGATCTCCAAGGAGGTGGTGTTTCCATTCTCAATGTCGGGTTGCAATATGCAGGCGGATGCATATGTATTGGACACCAAATTTGATGTTATCCTTGGAAGGAATTGGCTGGCAGCTTATACACCGGAGGCAGACTGGAAGACTGATGTCTGGAATATCGCCATCGATGGCAAGAAGCACAAGCTTGAACCTGAACGTTATTTGGGTGACTCTGGTGTACGATATTTGTTGTCTCATCAACAAGTCGGTAAAGCCGTGCGTAAGAAGGATGTTGAAGCCATGTATATGTTACATTTGTTGGAGAGCGACATCAAGTCCAAGGATATCCCACCTTCCATGCAAGCGTTGGTGGATGAATACAAAATTGTCTTTCGTGATGAGTTGCCTGGATTACCTCCTGAAAGAGAATTGGAGCATGTAATCGACACTGGTGATGCAAGACCGATATCAAGACCACCTTTCAAGATGTCTCCATTGGAATTGGATGAGCTACAACGGCAATTGGATGAGTTACTCACGCTTGGCCTTATCAAACCTAGCGTCTCACCTTGGGGTGCTCCTGTCCTCTTTGTCAAAAAGAAGGATGGTAGCATGAGAATGTGCATCGACTATCGCGCATTGAACAAGGTGACCATTCGCAATCAACATCCATTGCCAAGGATTGATGAATGTCTTGAACGGCTGCAAGGTGCTTCATTCTTTACAAGTCTGGATCTCAAGTTGGGCTATCACCAGATTCGGATTAGGGATGAGGATGTGCCTAAAACAGCGTTCAATACCCGTTATGGTCAATTCTCGTTTTTGGTGTTGCCCTTTGGATTATGTAATGCTCCACCTACATTCCAAGGCCTGATGAATCGTGTGCTCGGTGACTATATTGATCGCTTCGCTTTGGTGTATCTTGATGACATATTGATTTTCAGCACGTCGGCAGAAGAACATTCCAAGGATGTTCGGATGGTGCTCGATCGATTGCGTGAAGCCAAGTTGTATGCAAACATGTCCAAGTGCGAATTTGGCAAGACTGAAGTTGAGTTCTTGGGCTTTCGTGTATCTGCCAATGGTATCAAGCCTGCTGAAGGAAAGCTCAAGGCCATTCAAGATTGGGAACCTCCTACCAATGTTCAAGAAGTACGCCAATTTATTGGATTAGCTCAGCACTACAGGCGTTTTATCCCATCCTTTGCAAGCATTGCTACTCCACTTACCGATTTGACGAAACGATCTGGACCCAAGAAGCGACCCATTGTTTGGACGGATGCATGTCAAGCAAGTTTTGATCTCATCAAGGAAAAGTTGACCTCTGCTCCTGTACTGCAAGCTCCAGATTCCACCAAGCCTTATCGTGTTGAATGTGATGCATCGGATGTTGGTGTTGGTGCTGTGCTGTTGCAACAAGATGATGCTGGTGCATGGCATCCTTTGGCGTATGAATCTCGCAAGCTGTCTCCTGAAGAACGTAACTACCCGGCTCAAGAACGCGAATTGTTGGCTATCTTACATGCGATGAGAACATGGCGATGTTTCTTGGAAGGTCGTGAATATGAGATATTTACCGATCATAATTCTCTCAAGTATTTGCGATCTCAAGCTAAGGCCACACCAAGACTTGCACGATGGACCAATGAATTGGAGCTCTTCGACCCTGAAATCTTGTACAAGCCTGGTAAAGAGAATGGTGTTCCTGATGCCCTTTCAAGAAAGGCATATGATGCCCCACCCGGTGATACAACATTAGAGCCTCAATTCTTATATGCAAGCATGAATGCCTTACCTGAATCTCATCGTCAAGATTGGCCATTGTACTATGTTTCTCGCCCTGATGATTTGCCCAAGGAGGTGGTTGACTTTTTGAATCAAGAACAAGAACACTTTGTGGTGCGTGACGGCAAGGTCTATCGCAAGATCAAGCTGAAGGCTGGTGATGGTGATCCTGTTGTCAAGGAGGTGCGCTATTTGCCTTTTGCTCTTCGTGCTGACAAGGTGAAGACTTTTCATGATGGCTTTGGACATGCTGGCAAGACCACAATATTCGACTTGATGCATTTACGTTACTGGTGGCCAAGTATGCGTGGTGATATTCGTGATTGGCTCTCTACTTGTCCTGCTTGTCAAATGAATGGTCGGCGTGACTGTGCTCATCATGATGTGATGCACCCTTTGGATGTTCCTGCTGCCTTTGCAAGATGGCACCTTGATTTCATTGGTGAATTGCCGAAGACTGTTCGTGGTAACCGGTGGATCTTAGTTGCTGTGGATTATATGACCAATTATCCCATTGCAAAAGCTGTCCCTGTTGCTTCTGGTAAAGCTGTGGCTGACTTCTTATACGAGGAGATCGTGATGCGTTTTGGCTCTCCCAAGGAAATCCTAACGGATCGTGGTGCAAATTTCATGAGCAAGGTGTTATCCCATTATACGCAACGCATTGGTGCTACTCACAAGTTTACATCTGCTTTCCATCCAAGAACCAATGGCAAGTGTGAACGTTTGAATGGTACCCTCAAGGCTATGTTGCGCAAGTATGTCAATGGTGCACTTCATCTTTGGGATGACTACTTGGATGCTGCTCTATTTGCTTGCCGTGTGAGAACCCATGCCACTACTGGATATAGCCCTTTTTACATGACTTACGGCCGTGAACCAGTTCTGCCAGGTGATCCCCTTCGCCCATACATCTCGGAAGAAGCTCTCAAGGACCCTCGAGTTGTGGCAGAATTAACCGCTCAAGAATTGGAAAAGGTGAACCAAGCTCGTGCTGCTGCTACTGCACGAATGCAAGCTGTTGGCCAAAAGGACAAGGAACGATGGGACAAGGCATTGAACATTGTTGACTTCAATGTTGG
>NW_026695639.1:0-3571 GCF_029851405.1 Lichtheimia ornata | reverse complement strand
GTGTATTTGGTTGCAATTCCTTGTGATCACCATGGTTCACGGCGTCGTGTGTCTTCCTTTCCGAGTTGTCCACAATGAGAGTTCTCAAGAGGTCTTCACATTGCCTCTTTTGGGTATGTTGACAACAAAAGCGTGTGGATTGGGTTTGCTTCTTATCTCACATTGCGTTTATGGTAGGTTGAACATGTTGGATGATGGTACCTCTGGCAGCAACAAGATACGGATCTCAAAGCAAGAATGCTGTATGGTTGGCTCAATGGTATGCATGGTATTGGATCTACAAAGCGAAACCTGTGAATTAACGAACCTTACAGTGAAACAGCAGCAAGACAACATGGATGGCATGGAGATACGGGTTTATTTGATGCATTGATGCTATTGAGAAATACCACAAGGTAAGAGTGTTCATTGTGGGATTGGTTGGATTCAAGTGGACTTACCAAACGCCATACAGTGGCAGAGCCTCTTTCGGCGATACTATTATTATCAAGGCTGCACGTCAAGGACGTCATTGTACTACACTTTCCTGTGGAGCTCTACATGTTGTGCCCGGGGACAGTGCGACTCATGTTGCGGCCTCAGGGATTTAAAAATGCATCCTCTGTTCGCACGGCTCCATCGTTTTACGGCTATTGATCTCCTTGCCTTTAGAGAGAAGATGGTATCTCTATTGATGCACTTCATCGCGTCGATCCACAGGAGAGTACCGGTACTATGACGTTTCTTTGGCTGTGCGCTTTTATTATTACTTTACATCCTGATGGCCTATTTGGTTCCCAAGTCTGCGGGTGATGATTGCGTGATTCAGGTATGTACGACACTCATGCTTTTTGGAGACCTTTTCTGAAACGCCTACCATTATTTAGAGGGACCATAGCAGAGAGCTGCTTGTCTTTTGGTGCTTTGGAGTTTACAAGATCACAGCTATGAATTGCTAAGTATTGTTGGATGAGTTGGGACAATCGTTTATGGTGCATCTTTTATAGGTGAATCATGTCAGTCATGGGGAAGCGTTTATATCTTTCGGTGGTGTCAACCTTTATTGCGTCTCGGGTGGTTGGTTACCAAGCAACGGGCGATTTCTCTGAAGAGTGTCCGCCAATGCAAGTCTCTTGTGAGTGGATTGTATCAGCAACAAACAACAGCATGCATATCTTTGGTGCCATATCAACCCTCATCCCATCATCCATCTGGTGCTTCTCATTACCTACAATTTGGTGAACCTCCTGAAACAAAGGTCCTTTATCGATCGATCATGTCAGGAACAAGGAGCAGGTTTATACCTTTGGCGTCAGCAAGCTTTCGATCATCTCGTGGTTCTGATTATCGGCAATTCCTTTGATGGATCTCTACAACTATACGCATCTTATGGATGGATAATGTCATCAACAAGCAATGAGAGTCCGCGTTGACATCTTTGGTGTTACCAAGGTCATTTATGCATCTCCTCAAGGCATTCATCGTCAAGCTGCATTCGATTTCCAATGAAAAACGATTGCCATTCACATCGCTCTTTAGCCATATGTACGTCACTCCGCAGCTAGGATCTAGTTTGGGCTTTTCGATGCACAATGCTTTCTCGATTTGCATGTGGTCTTGGGCAGCAAGGATTGTCTCGTTGTCTCTCTTTGTAAGGGCTCTTCGGCCTCATGTAAGTATGCTCTCTTTGGTGGTATCAATATTACTCAATCTTCTCACTGCATATGCCCATAAAGTATCGTTCCATCGCTTTCAAGCCGAGTGCCACCGTAGCGGGTCTTATCAACAAGCGGACGATTGCAAAGAATCGGCTTGATTTGGATATCAGCAGGATTTCGTGCATATGGCTATCATTGGTAAATAGAGGATGATCCGTTTTTTGGCTCCAATCCCAACCAACATCCTCTTTTATTATAGTGTGCGGACTATTCAGCAAGCTATTTGTCTTCTGGTTCTTTGGGATTTTCATGATGAAGCTGTCATTGAATGTCGACATGTTTTCGTGCGTATGGCTATCATTGGTAAATAATGGATGACCCGTGTTTTGGCTCCAATCCCAATCAACCACCTCTTCTATTATTATAGTATGTGCGATATTCACCAAGCTGCATGTCTTCTGGTGCATTGGGATTGCCATGGATGCAGCTGTCATTGGATGCCAACATGTTGACGTGCATATGGCTATCATTGGTAAATAGTGATCCGTTCTCTTCTTCAACGCCTGCTAACCCCCTCTTTTATTATAGTATGCAGACTATTCAGCAAGCTACTTGTCTTCTGGTGCATTGGGATTTCTATGGATGCAGCTGTCATTGGTAAATAATGATCAATTCTTTCTTTCAATGCTTACTAACACCCTCTTTCATGTGGGTTATTCAGCGAGCTACTTGTCTTGTTCCCTTTGGATTCTTGATGGATGCAGCTATCATTGGATGTCGACAGGGGTTTATTCATATGGCTTTCATTGGTAAATAGTGGGTCACCCGTTTTTTTGGCTCCAATCCCAACCAACCCCCTCTTTTATTATAGCATGTGTGCTATTCAGCAAACTACTTGTATTTTGGTCCTTTGGAATTTTCATGGATGAAGCTGTCATTGGTAAGTATCGTTCTATGGATTCGGGAAACTGTTTACCGTGCATCTTTTAAAGGTGAATCATGTCAGGGTCAAAGAGCAACGTCGACAGCATCCTTCAGTGTCAGCTTGCCTTATTACATCGCTCGATGGTTTTCATTACTGTACCACCTATTGGACACTTCCTTTTATTTGCATCTGCAGCGGCAAGGCAACAAGTTCTATACCTTTTGGTGATGTGGTCCTAGTTGTTGACAACCCTTTCAATGGATATCCTGCTACGCATGCCTGTTATCGGTGGATCATATCAGCTACAAGCAAGAAGCAGCAATGAGCAACAGAGCCCACATCTTTAGTGTCAACAACATTTACTTGATCCTCTGGTGTTCTCGTTATTGGCCAATCGATTTCACAAGCCCTCTTCACCGCACGTATCTTATGGATGTATCAGATCAGCAACAAACAACAATGTTACGTCTTCTTTTGGTGCTGTCAAGGTGTATCCATCTCTCATGGCATTCATCATCAAGTATCGCTTGGAGAAACGGCTATCAGAATTGGTCACTGTGTCGACATCTCTACAGCAAGGAAATGTGTTCTGATTACTGGGTGGCATCAAGTATCGTGGATTCTCATACGACACTGGCTAAGTATTGTTACCATTACCTCAAAGATACATTAGTGATATGCAGTTTTATAGGCCCATCATTCCATCAAGCTATAATTTTGCATGCTCTTTGGTGCCATCAAAGTCTCTCCTTGCAGTTGTCAATGGCGAACCCTATTGAATTGGAAGACGAAGATCAACATTTGAATTTGGGTGGGTGTCTCAGAAGCAAGCAAGCGATCTCTATCTTATAGTTGTGGTTGTCAAGGATACCGTTTCCATAGTTTTGGAAATCAGCTACCTGCAAGCCGTCTCTTTATCGGTGGATCTTCAGAGCAATGTTTTTATCGGTGCCATGGCGGACCTCATTCCTCAAGTACTTGTATGGATACCTTGGACGTTCTCTTGGCT
>NW_026695638.1:0-3577 GCF_029851405.1 Lichtheimia ornata | reverse complement strand
GAATATGGAATTGCCATCCAGACTATCGGCAAAAAGCTTCGTACTGTACTCGACAATGCTCAATCCAATAGCCTTCGCATGATATACGGTGCTAGTGCAAAAGCCAGTACACAGGTTATGTGCCATATGGCCAATCTTCCTCGTATGGAAGATCGTGTCACCATCCTCCAAGCAAAATTCATCCTTCGTGCCCATAACCAACCATCGGATAGTCTATTACATCAGCTACGCCAAATCATCACACCAAAGCGTACTGGAACATCCTCATGGCGCTCACTACTACAAAACAACATCATTTGGATGGATTTACCATCACCTCGATCAAACACCAATCGCAACCAAATGAAAGGAGCAATTCGCACATTCCTCCACAATCGACTTCAGATATACAAGGCTAGACGCGGTACTAAGCTACTCAACGCATGCAGACCATTTAATGGGATTGATCCCATCCTATGGCTTCCCATGTCAATCAATGAAAGAAGCAGGTGCGTTCGATGGCGCATTGGTTGGCTACCAGGTGGAAAACCCAAACCCTGTCCAAGATGCCGTGAACAAAAGGGCACTGTACGAAACCATCTTATCCATTGCCTTAACATGCATGCAAGGCTTAAGATATCCAATCACATTGAGGACCCTCTTTCGTGGATTTTAAATCGTCTCCCAAAAACTCGTCCTCGTCGCAGCAATACACGACATTATTGGTGCTCGATTTGGCCAGCAGTTTGTCTCATTTTAGACGATCTTGAAAACATACAACACCCTGAGTATGAGCCTCAGTCCATATACTCAGAAGATCCCCCTGGTCATCGCTTGGTACAATGGTTATCACAAGAGTCTACTGCCATACCATCTCCTTCTGATTCATCTCAAACTGCTTCTCGCTAGATCCCATTTATTATTTTTTCTTTATTTCTTTGTCTTCCCCTTTTCTCGCCCCATCTTATGATTGTTTACTCTTCCCACTTCTGAACTTACCCACCATACTCCCACCTTGTATGTGTTACCTTTCTACCCTACCCTTTTTTCTATTGATCCTATACATCTACCCTTAGTAGTTTTACCTCCATCTCTTTTAACCATCCGGTACTTCTCCCTTTTTTCCTGACGCATATCAGGTTTTCAGTACTCTTGACTTGCTGGATCGGGCTAGGGCAAAAAGCTGATATCAGCGCGTGCTCAATTCGTAGCCATTTGAATAAACTTATCTTAAAACCGTCATCCTCACCCCTCCGGTGCACCACGCCGGATAACGGGGGATGCCATTGCGTCTTCTATGGCATCGTCTAATAAAGGTGCTGCTCGAGCCAACATGTTCGGTCTGATAAAAGGACAAAATAGCCATCCCATGCCCCACAGAGGCCAACCCATAAGAGCAAAAAGCAATACATGATCCCATATCTACCACAAGGACACCGAGTGACAGTCTGACTTCCAACGGCTAAGGCAGTAATCCTCAAATGCAATTGATAGGGCCATGATAGGGCTGACCACACTGTCGCATATGAATCATAGCTGCCAACGATGCTTTACACAAAAGAGCAAAGCACCATCCCGTTCTACCCATAGCAAATAAACATCCGCCATATCAGTAGTAGCTGCCATCAAGCGACCTTCTTGGGTAGGCGTCATGAGAGACACATCATGCACTGCAACAAATAAATCCGGTCTTGATGAAATAGCATATGCGAGAATATTGACTTGCCGAGAGAACGTCCAAGGTATCCATACAAGTACTTGAGGAGAATGAGATCCGCCATGGCACCAATAAAAACATTGCTTCGAAGATCCACCGATGCAGAGACGACTTGTAGGTAGCTGATTTCCAAAACCATGGAAACGGTATCCTTGACATCCACAACCATAAGATAATAGAAGTTGCTGCGGATTCACACAAAAGGAATTTTTAATACTTGGTAACGAGAACTATCGAACGATGTAATAAGGCCTGCTGATACCGAAAGATGCCAAAGACGATGCTGCTTGATCCTAACATGGTTCACCTATAATAGATGCACCGTAAACAATTCTCCAAACATGTAAAACAACACTTAGCAATGATAACTGTAATCCTGGGGACTTCAATGCAAGATGATCCACCTAGAAAGACACATGTCAGCAAGAATAATACTTCCATCTCAAAGACTTTGGAATGATACGTACATGAATCTCTCACAATCAGGATGCAACCACAAAGCATAGTAATAAGAAAGGCGCAATGCCAAAGAATGCCAAGGTACCTGTACTGTCTACTAGCCCCTTCCCGAAGGAAGCATAGTGCCAAAACACCGGATTTAACGGTGACATGAGCCCCTCACCAGCCGACTTTGACACCACCTGAGCCGTGGATCCGCATGTTGCAACTGCGAACAGAGGATGCGTATTTAAATTGGTCTTGCCATAGCACCATGAGCACATGTTTCCACAAGAGGTGGTAAGGGCAACATGGTCTCCCCAAGACAGCACGCAGTACAATAGCATCCTTGACGTGCCCACGTGATCTAGCAGAGCAAAAGCCTTCTTGATCCTACCATCACACACCTTCCATTGTAAGTGCACTTGCATGCGACACATCCCATAATGGATACTCTTACCTTGTGATGCTTCTCAATAGCATTCTTCCTCCAAATAAGAGCCGTATCTCCATGCCAACCATATCTCCATGCCATCCATATCATGCCGCTGCTATTCCATTGTAAAGCTCGTTAATTGATAGCACTTGTATTGTAGATCCAATGCTGTACATACCAATGAATTTTGCCTCCAGCAATAATTGCAATAAATAAAGCCACAATGCAAAGAATGCCAAGGTACCTGTACTGCCTACTAGCCCCTTCCCGAAGGAAGCATGATGCCAAAACACCGGATTTAACGGTGACCTGAGCCCCTCACCAGCCGACTTTGACACCACCTGAGCCGTGGATCCGCATGTTGCAACTGCGAACAGAGGATGCGTATTTAAATTGGTCTTGCCATAGCACCGTGAGCACATGTTTCCACAAGAGGTGGTAAGGGCAGCATGGTTTCCCCAAGACAGCACACAGTACAATAACATCCTTGACGTGCCAAGTGATATAGCCGAGGAAAAGCCTTCTTGATCCTGTCGTTGCACATCTTCCATCGTAAGTTCCCTTGCATGCGCCACATCCCATAATGGATACTCTTACCTTGTGAATGCCTCACAGTAACATCCTTCCTTCAAATAAGAACCGTATCTCCATGCCATCCATATCTCCATGCCAACCATATCATGATGCCGCTGCTATTCCATTGTAAAAGCTCGTTAATCCAGAGCACTTGTATTGTAGATCCAATGCTATACATACCAATGAATCTTGCCGCCGGCAATAATAGCAATAATAAAAGCGCACTGCCAAGGAATGTAGTATCCGTACTGCCTTCTAGCCTCCCGTAGGAACGTGGCGTCAAAACACCGGTTTTAACGGTGACATGAAGCCCCTCCCCAGCCGACTTTGACAACCACTAGCCGTGGGTCCAGCCATGTTGCCAAGAAGACAACCCATCGTCTTCAAGTCGAGTAAAGTATAGCCGTGCAATGATGGGAAGCATATACTTT
>NW_026695637.1:0-3583 GCF_029851405.1 Lichtheimia ornata | reverse complement strand
TATTGTATTGCCTTCGGATGGTGTATTTGGTTGCAATTCCTTGTGATTACCATGGTTCAGGGCGTCGTGTGCCTTCCTTACCGAGTTGTCCACAATGAGAGTTCTCAAGACGTCTTCACATTGCCTCTTTTGGGTATGCTGACAACAAAAGCGTGTGGATTGGGTTTGCTTCTTATCTCACATTGCGTTTATGGTAGGTTGAACATGTTGAATGATGGTACCTCTGGCAGCAACAAGTTACGGATCTCAAAGCAAGAATGCTGTATGGTTGGCTCAATGGTATGCGTGGTATTCGATCTACAAAGCGAAACCTGTGAATTAACGAGCCTTACAATGAAACAGCAGCAGCACATACTGGATCGGATGGATACATGGTTATTTGCAAGCATCAATGGAATGGTATTGGGAATACCTCAAGGTACAGTGCATCATTGTGGGATTGGTTGGATTCAAATGGACTTACTAAACACCATACAGTGGCAGAGCCGCTTTCGGCGATACTATTATTATCACGGCTGCATGTCAAGGACGTCATTGTACTACACTTTCCTGTGGAGCTCTACATGTTGTGCCCGGGGGCAGTGCGACTCACGGTGCGGCCTCAGAGATTTAAAAATGCATCCTCTGTTCGCACGGCTCCATCGTTTTACGGCTATTGATCTCCTTGCCTTTAGAGAGAAGATGGTATCTCTATTGATGCACTTCATCGCGTCGATCCACAGGAGAGTACTGGTACTATGATGTTTCTTTGGCTGTGCGCTTTTATTATTACTTTACATCCTGATGGCCTATTTGGTTCCCAAATCTGCGGGTGATAATTACGTGATTCAGGTGTGTATGACTCTCGAGCTTTTTGGAGACCTTTGCTGGAACGCCTACCATTATTTAGAGGGCCCATTGCAGAGAGCTACTTGTCTTTTGGTGCTTTGAAGTTTACAAGGCCATAGCTATGTATGATTGCTAAGTATTAGTGGATGGGTTTGGAAAAGTGCTTACCATGCATCTTTTATAGGGTGATCATGTCCGATATGAGGAAAGGTGTTTATACCTTTTGATGGTGTCAATCTTTATTGCGTCTCGGGTGGTTGGTTACCTAGCAACGGGCGATTTCTCTGGAGAATGTCAGCCAATGAACGTCTTTTATGAGTGGATTGTATCAGCAACTAGCAACAGCATCCATATCGTTGGTTCCACATCAAGCTTTATCCCATCATCTGGTTTTCTCGTTATCGGCAATTCGGTGGGCATCCTGAAATGGAGTTCTCTTATCGATTGATCACATCAGCGGCAAGGAACAACTTGTATATCTTTCATATCAGCAACCTTTCGATCTTCTGGTGGTTCTGGTTATCGGCAATCCCTTTGATGGATCTCTACAACTATACGTGTCTTATGGATGGATCATGTCATCAACAAGCAATGAAGTCCCGCGTTCGAATCTTTTGTGTTACCAAGTCATTCATGCATCTCGTCAAGGACTCCATCGTCAAGCTGCATTCCATACCCAATGAAAAAGGATTGGTATCTCATTCATATCGGCTATATCACTGAGTGTACTCCCTTCCGCAGCTAGGATGCTGGTTTGGGCTTTTCGATGGATGATTTTTCGGTTTGCATGTGGTCTTGGGCAGCACATTGGTTCGTTCTCGCTCCTTGCAAGGGCTATTCGGCATCGTGTAAGTATGCTATCTTCGGTGGTACAAGTATTACCCAACCTTCTCACTGTATATGCCCATCAAGTATCGTTCCATCGCTTACAACTTACAACCCAGGTGCCACCGTAGCGGGTCTTATCAACAAGCGGACGATTGCAAAGAGTCGGCTTGATTTGGATATCAGCAGGTTTGCGTGCATACATGGGTATCATTGGTAAATAGTGATCCATTGGTTTCTACAACGTCTGCCAACCTCTTTCGTTTATTGTAGTATGTGGTCTATTCAGCAAGCTACTTGTCTTCTGGTTCTTTGGGATTTTCATGGATGCAGCTATCATTGGATGTCGACATGTTTTCGTGCATACATGGGTATCATTGGTGGATAGTGGATGATCCGTTTATTGGCTCCAAGCCCAACCAACCTCCTCTTTTATTTTATTATAGTATGTGGGCTATTCAGCAAGCCTTCTGGTCTTTTGGGGATTTCATGGATGCAGCTGTCTTTGGATATGAGTATGTTTTCATGCATATGACTATCATTGGTAAGTCGTTATCCGCTCTTTTCTACAACGCCCACCAACCTCCTCTCTTATTATAGTATGCGGGCTATTCGGCAAGCTACTTGTCTTGTGCCCTTTGCATTCTTGATGGATGCAGCTATCATTGGATGTCAACAGGGTTTCATTCATATGGCTACCATTGGTAATTGATGATGGATTCGTCTCTACAACGCCTGCCAAACTCCGCTTTTATCGTAGCATGTGGGTTATTCATCAAGCTACTTGTCTTCTGGTCCTTGTGAATATTCATAGATGCAGCTATCATTGCTAAGTATCGTTCTATGGATTTGGAAAACTGTTTACGTGTATCGTTTATAGGTGAATCATGTTAGCATCAAGCAGCAACGTCTATGTTAGCATCTTTCAGTGCCAACTGGCCTTATTACATCGTCGATGGTTTTCGTTACCACCTATTGGACACTTCCTTTTATTTGCATCTGCAACAATAAGCAACAGCTTCTATGTCTTCTGGTGTCGCCGAGCTTTATCTCCTCCTTATTGTATCACAAAATCCAGGTACTTCTTGCATAACCGATAACCGGGCCACCTTTTATTATTCCATCTTCGAAGCTATAGTATGTAATCCACAAGCTAGCAAAGTCCAAGATTGCAATAAATAAACAATGCTTTTATTTCATCTAGCTATCTTGCTACATTGCCACCATCATCGTCGTAGTCGTAGTCGTCTTCCGTCATCATTCGTACTAGTACTCGTACTCGTGAGCACTCGTCAACCTTGTCGACACCCAATATCCAAAACCACACAGGTTGAAACGAATGGGATCTTGCAGGCTTCCTTTTGAATCTCATTGTCGTTATCATTGTCATTGTTGTGAATGTGGTGATCATCGTAATTGTCATTGTTGTGGATCTCGTTATCGTTATCATCGTCATTGTTGTGAATGTGGTAATCCTCGTAATGGTCGTCTCTATAAGTAAAAAGCAGCCAAGTTAGACCATCTGATACCAGGAATGATGACGATTTGGTATACCGTTAGGCGATCCTCTCCAAGGAAGAAAGCAAATCAGAAGGGATTCACAAACCAAATCACCATCATACGAGCAACGTCAGGCGATCCCTTGTTCTTGAGAAAGCACTGCACGAATCACGCAAGGCCAGTTCGATCCATGGCAAGGAAGGACTCACATACGTAGAGTCCAAGCTCATAGGTGTCCTCATTCATCCTCTCCAAAGAAAGAATGATCCCCAATCCTTCCAATCATTTCCCACCTCATGAAAAGAAATCCTCAAGGGAAAGAACGAGCCTATCACGAGAAGAGCGTGTGGGTTCAACAAATTCACAAGCTGTTGCAAATCCCCTTTTACCTCAACACGGTGACCATGCTCTTCCAAAAATCCATCGTCAT
>NW_026695636.1:0-3606 GCF_029851405.1 Lichtheimia ornata | reverse complement strand
GGTACTATTTATACAATGCTTGTAATATTAGGTGTGGAAAATAGGGTGTGCAGGATACCCACTACGACTATTGGCGTTTGACAGGTCGTCTCACTACACCTGTAATACTGTGAGCAACATCAAGACTCGGTCCACGTCAGGATTTTCCCTTTGTATCTCTTGGATTCCACGACCACCAAAGGCTACATAAGAGATCCACATCCACCATCTGGGTTGATACTTGATTATGCATGAAGGTGACGGAAGATGGTGGCAACGAACAAGGAACCATGGATACCGATGTCAAGGATTGATACGTATTCACGAGAAACGTAGACACGTGAACAAAGGCTGAAATGTGTGATAACACAATTGCAAGCGATAGCATAAATTTTTCTATAATACAGTGAATCACCTGCTTACCACGACGAGGTCCAACTTAGGAAGAAAGAAGGTGTCATAGGAACTTAGAAATGGTAGACCAATGCAATGTTATATTCGTTAATGTAATGCTTCTTTAATCCAATATCATTCACAAGAGATAGTCTGGGCACGAGATGGAGAAGTACAACACATTGCTCTAGTGGGAGGTACATTGGTATGGGACGTTTCACCTATCCTTTGCGACGTGTGATGGCACTTGATATATGGCGGGTCAAAACATAAAGTTGGATGATGATGGTTGTACATGGTTGTTAGATGGCACAAAAGATGAGGGTAATAGCTGCCACGGAATAGAGTGTAAAGTACTGTGGTTGGATGCAGCAATGGTTCAGGATGATACCTTCACGTGCAATGATCAAGTTGACAACGGCTGCATGATAAGAACAAAGGCTCTTTTTCCACACGTCATGTATATCCAGATCCTTCCATCCCATATACCAGACCAATATTCAGATCCATATCCATATCCACAAGAAGTTGCATGTATTGTAAAAAGTTGCTACTCGTAAATAAAGCTGCTGCTATACAATGGCTAGCTGCTGTTCATGTAAACAAGGCTGTGAGGCAAGTTGCTGCAAGTAATGAACGCTGTTTGAGACAATAGAATAAGGATCTTGCTAATAGCAATTGCTGGAATGAATGCTGTTACGATTGGTTGTGGTAGATGAGTGTGCAAGACATTGTGCAGTCAAAAGGCTCGTGTGTCGTACGTAGCAGAGTGTACACGCCATGACTTGTCATTCAGTCAAAGACCATCGGGATCAAGGCAGCTGCAGGATTGACATGATGGGTTGAAGCAGGACAATCGTTCGCAGGTGGTAGTTGTACTTGAACGGGCCGACAGTTGAGAATGGAGAAAGAGGCAAGAAGCTGGGAGTGGAAGAAAAGGAAAATTAAGTAGGTGAACTGATGCTGAATGCTATTTCTTTGTTTGAACGTTACTCAATCAAATCCACTCGGATCAACAAAGTTGAAGGATGGAGATGATGAGCTGGAGCAGGACAATCGTTCATATTCATTGTTTTGGGTAAAAGGGTGAATGGGAGGAATGGGCTATTAGCCGGCAGTTTACAAATGACTATTCACAATGATCTTTGTACTTTTGGATGATACTTCTGTGTTTGACCGTTTTTCAGTCAAATCACATCGGATCAAGAAAGTTCAATGATGAGGATGATGGGCTGGAGCAGGAGAATCGTTCACATGCATTGGATGGGGTAACAATGAAAATGGGAGGAATGGGCTGCTAGCTGCCAATGTATGAAGTATGTAAAGTATCATCCATTGACCCTTCCATTCATCCATAATGTGTTGAGTTACATAAACACGCCCCTCTGCATCTTTCGCTGTATCAGACTCAATCTACTTGAGCTAATAATGCTGCTAGCAACATTGATGACACGCTCCATTAGAATCGTGTACTACACCTCATGCAATCAAATGCAATCAACGTCTATCCAAAGGCTATCTAAAGACTACATCATAGCCCAACTGTCATCGTACATGGAGTGTTACTTGATTGTGCATGGTAATAACGAATGAAAGGTAAGAATAAGGAACCATGGAAACCGATGGCAAGGATGATCCATATCCACAAGACCATGTAGATAGGTTAACAAACGCTGAAGAGTAAAAGCAGCAGCAATGTCCACAGAAACCTAGTTACTCGCCTCTGAAATTCTCGTTGAACCTATCACAGAACGAATGCATGTCACACAAAAGGATTTGCAAGGATGGTTTGTACCCCATTCATCCAAAGCAGCCATTGAGCACATCATCACCATGATGGATTGTTGCAACAAAAGTTCAAATCACAGGTTGAAAGCTTGTCTTTTTATACTTCAAACATGTCATTCGAATGCTAAGCAAATCCATCATCGCTTGGTCGTGCAACCTTAGCATGTGAAACATGCAGCAACGTCCGTGTGGGGGGAAAGGTCTGTGCACATCCCAATTTTCATCTCCGCGATCCGTTTACTTTTGACATCTACCATCAATCCTTGTTTTCATCATGCAGCACGACCATGAATCATTGTCTTGGAAACCTTTCAATCGATACGAGGATATCATGGGGCATTTGATTGCATATTAATCCAAGCGATTGTTGCTGAGATACAGCCGTCGTTGGTATCCATGCCAACAATGATTGATGTTGTTCCTGAAACCTGATACTTTTATTCCTTCTTCAGAACCATAGCTATTGATAATACATGATACGTTTTATCATTATCCTAAAGAACTAATTCCACCGATCAAGTTGCAATGTTTTTAAACGTCAATTATCTTCTTCGTTTGACACACGAGTGAATTTGGCTGGAGAGAGGATCCGAGGACGAGTTGTGCTTTGAGGAAACCAAGTGGAATACGGTGACGATAACTGGATACACATCAGCTGTACTCTTGTCGCGAAACGCTTGACACATGTGTCCCTTCCATTGAGGTAGCCTTGTAGACGATTTCAAACGAGATCTGGTGTAGCAATTCCAAAACTCAACCGATCGCTGCCAATGCAACAAGTCCCGATCGCAAGTTAGAACGCGATCGTTGGAACGTTCCACACGTAAACGCAAGTCAAAGACCAAGAAAGTGTGGAAGATCACAATGAAAATAGAGAAGTACGAAACGTCTTTATATCTTTTAGAACAGGATACCCAACAATGTTACTACTTTAATAAAAAACAATACATGTATACTAGTCTAAAGCAATAGCTATATCCTTGTGGGGGGTCCCTTGAAGAGGCTCAGAAGACCGCTAACATCGCTCATGGGATAATAATCAATCAGTGGGTGCACGTTTTCATCATAGCCCAACCCGGCGCCATACGTCGTCGAAATCTTGTCCTTGTTCCTATGAGCTAAAGGCATAAAGTGAATGAAAGACACGTCTGAAAAGCAAGCGAGAAAGAACAACTTACAAAAAAAAAAGAGGTGAGAAGAGCGTGAAGAAGAAGAGCGGAAAAGAGGGCCATTTTATAGCTGCGTACCGCAGTCAACCTCCATTTCGAATCCCCGCCCCCACAACCTCCCCCCACCTCACACACACGCGCACGCTTGCACACACGCACACGCTTACACGCATACACCTCATTACTGACATTCCACTCATTCGGACATGGACATGGCGTTGTTGTGTGTGGGTACTATTTATACAATGCTTGTAATATTAGGTGTGGAAAATAGGGT
>NW_026695635.1:0-3614 GCF_029851405.1 Lichtheimia ornata | reverse complement strand
GGATCAACCTACTTTAATCATGGAAATGAATGTCTAGAGCAGGGGCACCGTTCCCATTCAGTGGATCTCGCAACAATGATGACTGGATAAAAGTGACCGTTAGCTAGCAATACATGCCTGTTCCTAGATGATCCATAAAGTAATTATACATTGACCCTTTCATTCATGCAAACGTAGCTGTGTTACACAACACGACCCTCTGCATCTTTTGCTCTGCCAGGGTCCACCTACTTGATAATGAACAAAGACCACTCTTCATATAGCACCACGCTTACAAACATAAAGGTGCCTGTATCTCCAAACTTTACAATGAAACGTGGGGTTTTGAATAGAGCAATGGGCTCGGCTTGGCCAACAGCACCTTGTGTGAAAGTTTCGCGTTCAATGTCGCAACTAGCCCAAAAAATATTTTTTGGGTCGTCGTCGTCGAAGAGGTCGACCCCTAGATCCAGTTTGGCTGGTAGCGACATTGCGAAATCTGGGATTGGCAAGCTTGATCGTGGAACTGGCACCCAAGGTGCTGTTGGCCAAGCCGAGCACATTGCTCTAATAAAAACCCCACGTTTGATTGTAAACTTTAGAGATACAGGCGTCTTTATGTTATGTGCGTGATGCTATATGACAAGTGGTCTTTGTTTAATGCAACGTAGTATGACTATAATAGAGCAAAAGATGCAGAGGGCGTGTTTGTGTAACTTGAGTCATTCAGCACAGGCGATGCATGATTCTTGTACACTATTTAGGAATAGTTCAAAATGCCAGCTAATAACCTTAGTCCTCCCATTCACCTTTGTTACCCGTTTCAATGCATACGAACGATTGTCCTGCTCCATCTCAGCATGCCCATCATTCAACTTTCTTCATCCGATGAGATTTGACTGAAAAATGCTCAAACACAGAAACATCATTCAATATCAGAAGAATCAAATTGGTAAGTTATTTGTAAACCGGCAGCTAGCAGCCCATTCCTCCTAACCACCTTTATTGCCCAATCCAATTCATGTGAACGATTGCACTGCTCTAGGCCATCATCTCCATCCTTCAACTTTCTTGATCCGAGGGGATTTGACTGAACAACGCTCAAACACAGAAGTATCATCCAATTTGAGAAAAATCAAGTTGATTAGTTATTTGTAAACAGCCAGCTAATAGCCCATTCCTCTCAACCACCTTTGTTGTCCAATCCAATGCATACGAACGTTTGCTCTCTTCAGCCCAACATGTCCATCATTCAACTTTCTTGATCCCAGAGGATTTGGCTGAACAATGCTTAAACAAAGAATTATCACTCACCCTATTTGATATCCAGCTCTTCCACTTTCACCTTCTTCCCTCTTCTTCCCATTCTCAACTGTTGGCCCATTCAAGTACAACTACCACCTGTGAACGATGTCCTGCTTCAACCCATCATGTCACGCATACGATTACCTTGATCCGATCGTCTTTGACTGAATGGCATGTCCATGGCGTGTACACAGCCTTGTCACTCTACTACAACACACGCGTCTCTTCACGCTACGCTTTCTCTTGTACACTCCTCTGCCACGACCAAACTCAACAACGTTCATTCCAGCAGTTGCAATCAGCAGCGTATTCATTGTCTCAAACAGCGTTCTTTACTTGCAGCGACCTGTCTTGCAGCCTTTGTTACGTAGACAGCAGATAGCCATTATGGAGAAGCAGCTTTATTGACGTGCAGCAAGGTGATTCAATACATACGCCTCCTTATGGATATGGATATGGATATGGATATGGATATGGATATGGATATGGAAGTGGATGTGAATGTGGATGTGGATACATGGAATGGAAGGGACTGGGTATATACAACGAGTGAAAAAAGAACTTTGTTCTTATTTATTCATTGTTGACTTGATCCAATGATCGTACTTTACACTATTCAATGGGATCATCATTCCTTTGTGCAACCTGTCAACAACCATCATCATGCAGCCCTATGTTTTGAGACACTATACGAACAATTCGCTAGTTAAAAGGGCGCTCTCTCGCTGCATGAAAGTAGCACCTCGTTGCCTATCACCACGTCAACTCAATCCAAATGGTCACAACCCTGCGTTCAATGCTTTTTGAAACCACCCCTGTGTTCCTGAAGTAATGGTAACTCGACAAATCTCGTTCTTGAGAGTGAGGAGGAAAACTAATTGATTCCCTTTACCACAGCCTTCAACTTGTAGCCACATCAACTCGTAGCCACATCAACTCTATATACGGCACGGCTTTCAGCAACATCGATCTATACGACAGTGGTGTCTAATGCGTTGATGGATCTCCAAAGCAACATTGGATATACGCATCAGGCACATAAGGTAAGCTATATGTGATATTCTTGCTATATTGAAAGTGACATAGAAAGCGTCTACGCCCAGGCAAATGTGTTGAGAGTGTCAAGATATTTACATTCCATACAGCAAGATGACTGAGTACAGGTAATAAACGTGTCAACTATCACCCACTACCAGAACGCCCTTACTGATTTCACTATATGTGCAGGATGGTGGTTGCCATGGATATTTTTTGGTGGCGAGTGGGATGGAGGTTCTGCTTGAGCACAAGAGGAAAAGGATCCACTTTAGCATTTGACTTTGGTTACCAAAGTGGAAGATTCGGCAATGACTTGTTCTTTACCACCATGCCTATGATCCATATGCAAGCATTCAGTTGGGGATGGCTGTAGTATAGAAAAACAAAACAATTTTTATTTGTGATCTATTATTAAATGACCATTTGAATTCTCATCGTGTAATGTGATGACTACTGTTGTATCATATGCCTGAAATGTGTCTAGGATACCCATGATGTCTCCAGCCTAGTGCACGCCATAAAAAAGCTGTAATATTGGATATAGAAAAAGGTTATTACAGCCCACTTTCCATCCACCTTGCCAGTAGCACACTTTTTGCACACTTTCAGGGCACTTTTCATCCTCACCAATACGATCCTTTTATAACAGCCAGCTATTGTGTTACATTATCGCCTTGTAAAACACTATCTTACACGATGAAAAATGGGTGTGCAGAAAGTGTGCAAAAAGTGTACGATAGATGAGGTGTGCAAAAAGTGGGCAAAACGACCTCTAATGCCCACTTTTCGCACATCTCACCAATGGCACTCTTTTTGCACACTCTCTGCCCACTTTTCGTCCACCTTCGCCAGTCGGACACGTCCATATCATCTCCACCAATACGGATGTCCTTTTGTAACAGCCAGCCATTATGTTGCAGTATCATCTAAATCATTATCATCATCACGCTTCTTTCTTTTTCTTGCATGATTTGCTTGAGCTAGGCATTATAGTTAGATGATGCTCAGCCGATATGTATATCGTGCACAACAACGAATACTCTTTTTTCTCCTCGATCACATCCCCGTCGTCGTTGTTGTGGTTGGGTGATTTACATAACGCTCTTCTACATGCTTGTAATCTTTGCGATCCGTATTCCTACCACACATAATACGCGTTTTCTCCTAAGAACATCCTTGCAAAAAGTTTCTACACATCGCTATCTGGAAATAGCATAAATTATGCATCATGCAGAACGAAAACAAAATTGTCGTTATCGTATGGCTGATTAGATCAGTGGCCAATGATATAA
>NW_026695634.1:0-3619 GCF_029851405.1 Lichtheimia ornata | reverse complement strand
TACTTTTCATTGCCGAATCATCATACCTTGCTCAAATTGGATCTATTTGCCATTCGCAATGCGCCACGTTGTAGCTAGCAATTAACGCAGGCTTTTGCTGTATATCAATGCGACGCCGATATGGCAGTAGCGGGCTCCAATGTTGCTTTACCACGCAAAAACATCATACCTCGCTCAAATCGGATCTATTTGCCATTCGCAATGCTCCACGTTGCAGCCTGTAATTCAAGCAGCCTTTTGGCGTATACCAATGCCACGTTGATATGGCGGTAGCAGGCACCAATATTGCTTTACAATGTAAAATCATCATACCTCGCTCAAATCTGATCCATTTGCCATTTCGCAATGCATCACATTGTGGTCCGCAATTCAAGCAGTCTTTTAGAGTATAACAAGGTCACGCTGATATGGAAATAGCGAATGGCGAATAGATCCGATTTGAGCGAGGTATGATGATTTTGCATTCTAAGGCAACGTTATTGTCTGCTTCAGTCATATCATCGAGACCTTGTTATACAGCAAAAGATTGTTGAATTGCGGCCCACAATGTGATGCATTCCCAAAGGCAAATAGATCAGATTTGAGCGAGGTAGGATGATTTTCCATTGCAAAGCAACTCTGGTGCTTGTTATTGCCATATCAACGTGACCTTGGTATACGCCAAAATACTGCTTGAATTGCAGGCTACAATGTGATGCATTGCGAATGGCGAATAGATCCAATTTGAGCCAGGAACGATGATTTTACATCGTTATCCAACATAGGTGCCTGCTATTGCCATATCAACGTGATTTTGTTATATAGCAGAAAGCTGCGTTGATTGCTGGCGACAATGTGATGCATTGCAAATGGCGAACAGATCCAATTTGAGCGAGGTATGATGATTTTATGTTGTAAAGCAACATTCGTGCCTGCTATTGCCATATCAATATGACCTTTTTATACAGCAAAAGACTGCTTCAATTGCGGGCTACATTGTGATGCATTGCGAACGGCGAATAGATCCGATTTGAGGCGGTATGATGATTTTACATTGTAAAGCAACTCTGGTGCCTGCTATTACCATATCCGCGAGACCTTGTTATACAACATCAGTGGATATACAAGGCACCACAATCAAATGGCAGGATCATTGAGGATCGAGCGCACGCGTATGGATTTATTTTATAGCCACTTTAACAGGACTATGATGCGACCACATGCCTCTGATTGGGATTACGATAAGGATGGGACAATCGATTTTAATATACAAATGGCGTTATCATCGAGTATACGCATGTGGGTTTATTATACGCCCATTTCCACTATCACATATACATGACTCTTGGATCATTGACATTGGCAGATACACAAACGGCAGGAAAATTGGCTACACGTGCATGGATTTATGGTGCGGTCACCTCAATAGCGCTTGGAGATATCTATCATGGTTACATCGACGTATCCTTCGTTGGCAAGAGCGAGGGGATGGATCAAACTAGATGCAAGGGAGATACAAATGGCAGCATCATCAGCTACATGCGTATGGATTTATCATACACCCAGCTTCCACCATCACGAGTACATGTCTGTTTTTGGGTTCACGACAAAGATGGATAAAGGATTGGTAGGGAATACAACAACAGCAGCATCACCTGGTACACGGTATGCGTGTATTTATTATACAACAACCATCTTGCACCAGCGCTTATTGGGATAACAAAGAAGGAAGGGTCAAAGGGATTGGCATTGGATTTACCAGATACCTCAATCAAATGACAACATCATCAAGGACAAGGGTATGGTTTTACTATACACCCATCTTACACGGTCTCTTGCTGGGATCTCGACAATAATGGATCAAAGGGATTGGCAGTGTAAGGTACATAGTCAGAATAAATCGACTCTTTGGTGCTTATTGTAGCCAGCGATTGAAGCAGTCTTTTGTTGTTTAACAAGGTCACGTTGATATGGCAGTAGCGGGCACCAATGTTGCTTTACAATGTTAAATCATCATACCTCCCTCAAATTGAATCTATTCTCCATTCGCAATAAACCACGTTGTAGCCAGCAATTCAAGCAGCCTTTTGGCGGATACCAATGCCACGTTGATATGGCAGTAGCAGGCACAAATGTTCCTTTTCGTTGCCAAATCATCCTACTTCGCTCAAATCGGATGTATTCGACATTCGCAATGCACCACATTGTAGCCCCTAATCAACGCAGCTTTATGCTGTATAACAAGACCACGTTCATATGGCAGTAGCAGGGAATAACGTTACTGTTCGTTGTAAAATCATCATACTTCGATCAAATCGGATCCATTCACCATTTGCAATGCACCACGTTGTAGCCCCCAATCAACACAGCCTTTTGGCTATATAGGAAGGTCACGTTGATATGACAGTAGCAAGCAATAACGTTACTTTTCCTTGTAAAATCATCATACTTCGCTCCAGTCGGATCTATTCACCATTCGCAATGCACCACAATGTAGCCCCGAATCAACGCAGCTTTATGCTATGTAACAAGATCACTTTGATATGGCAATAGCAGGCAATAATGCTACTTTACAATGAAAAATCATCATACGTCGCTCAAATCGGATCTAGTCCCCATTCGCAATGCACCACGTTGTAGCCCGCAGTTCAACACAGTCGTTTGGCTATCTACCAAGGTCCCGATGAAATAGCAGTAGCAGGCACCAATGATGATTTTCAATGAAAAATCATCATACGTCGCTCAAATCAGCTCTATTCGCCATTCGCAATGCACTACCATCGTGGCCAACAATCAACGCAGCCTTTGGCGTATACCAATGACACGATGATATGGCAACAGCAGCGCCAATGTTGCTTTTCAATGCAAAAACATCATACCACACTCAAATCAGATGTATTCGCCATTCGCAATGCACCATCATTGTAACCAGCAATCAACGCAGCTTTCTGCTCTATAACAAGACCACGTTGATATGGCGGTAGTGGGCAATAATGTTACTTTACAATGTAAAATCATTATACTTCGCTGAAATCGGATCCATTCGCCATTCGCAATGAACCACGTAGTAGCCCGCAATTCAAGCACTCGTTTGCTGTATAACAAGGTCACTTTCATATAGCAGTAGCAGGCACAAATGTTCCTTTTCGTTGCCAAATCATTCTACTTCGCTCAAATCGGATGTATTCGACATTCGTAATGTACCACATTGTAGCCCCTAATCAACGCAGCTTTATGCTGTATAACAAGATTACGTTCATATGGCAGTAGCAGGCAATAGCGTTACTGTTCGTTGTAAAATCTTCATACTTCAATCAAATTGGATCCATTCACCATTTGCAATGCATCACAATGTAGCTACTGATTCAAGCAGTCTTTTGGCTATATAACAAGGCCACGATGATATGGCAACAGCAGGCACTAATGGTACTCTTCAATGCAAAACCATCATACCTCGCTCAAATCAGATGTATTCGCCATTCGCAATGTACTACGTTGTAGCCAGCCATCAACGCAGCCTTTTGGCATATGCCAAGGTCAGGTTGATATGGAAGTAGCAGGCAATAAGGTTACTTTTCATTGTAAAACCATCATACTTCGCTCAAATTAGATCTATTCGCCATTCGCAATGCATCAGATT
>NW_026695633.1:0-3622 GCF_029851405.1 Lichtheimia ornata | reverse complement strand
GCGGTCAAAGAGAGATTACATCACTCTGGACATAAAGCACGCTCGATGTAGCTCAACCGATGTAATCTTGTGTGAGCGTAACTCAACCAAATCAGCTCGGATCAACCTACTTTAATCATGGAAATGAATGTCTAGAGCAGGAGCATCGTCCACCTACAATAGAATGCAAAAAAGTTGGGAATGCACAAAAGTGGCTATTAGCTGCCAATGTATGACATAAAAGTGAGGGTTGCGTACCTGTCATGCATTGTCCCTGAAGTCCTGACTTTTTAGCTGAGTTACCCAAAGAGGTCCTTCTGCGTCTTTGGCTCTCCAGGGCCTAGCTACTTGGCAATGAACAAAGACCACTTTTCATACAGCATCACGCTTACAAACATAAAGGTGCATGTATCCCCAAACTTTACAATGAAACGTGGGGTTTTGAATAGAGCAATGTGCTCGGCTTGGCCAACAGCACCTTGGGTACAAGTTTCACGATCAAGCTTGCCAATCCCAGATTTCGCAATGTCGCTACCAGCCAAACTGGATGTGGGGGTCAACCTCTTCGACGACGACAGGCTGTTCGCAACATTGAACGCGAAACTTTCACACAAGGTGCTGTTGGCCAAGCCGAGCCCATTGGTCCATTAAAAACCCCACGTTTCATTGTAAAGTTTGGAGATACAGGCACCTTTATGTTTGTAAGCGTGATGCTATAAGAAGAGTGGTCTTTGTTCATTGTCAAGTAGGTGGACCCTGGCAGAGCAAAAGATGCAGAGGGACTTCTTTGTGTAACTCAGCTCATTGGGTAGTACTGGAACAGATCAATGCATGATAATACATACTATGATAATAGCTCATAAACTGCCAGCTAACAGCCACTTCCTCCAATTCGTCTTTGTTGCCAAATACGTTGCATGGGAACGATTCTCCTGCTCCAGCCCAACATTTCCATCATTCAACTTTCTTGATCCGAGCTGATTTGGCTGAGCTACGCTTGAACAGCAAATATGAAAATTAATGAATCGCAGACCCTGCGAATGTCTCCGTCTTTCAAACTTTTGGACGCTCCCACACAAAATTTTCAAATGAAGCGTGATGTCTTTATTAGAAAAAGTTGATTAGCATGCTCGAGAGCACCCTTCTGACCAATTTTCAAGTTGGAGGTGGGCAACTTCGGGGCGGTGGGCCGTCCGCTCTTCTGTTGTTCCCGTCATCACTTTGGACCACCCCGCATTTTAAATCTTCACAATGAAGCCTGCGACTTTTAAATGAATGAAGTTGATCAGCATGTCACAGCGAACCTTCTGACAAAGTTTCACGTTCGAAATGGGGAACCCCAAGGTAATGTATATTGTTTCGATAAATCATGAATCTGGGGCTGACCTCCTTTCCGACCTCCATAGTAAATCCCACATTGCGCCCGCCCATTCCACATTTTCAAATGATACATGAGGTCTTTTTTAGATCAACGTGATCAGCATGTCCCAGACCACCTTGTGTGAAAGTTTCAGGCGCGAGATGGGCAATCTCAATATCAAGGTTTGGATGTATAGTGTTCATGCATTTATACAAGTGGTATCCGACCTATTAATTTCCACTCCTTCCACTCCCACAACTTCTTGCCTCTTCCTCCCGTTCTCAACTGTTGGCCCAATCAAGTACATACAACTACCACCTGCAAACGATTGTCCTGCTTCAACCCATCATGTCAATCCTACAACTACCTTGATTCATTTGTCTTTGGCTGAATGGCATGTCCATGGCGTGTGCATCCCACTCCAACACTCGCGTTTCTTGACACTTCAACTTCTCTTGTACTATACTCGAACACAGCCAATCGTACGTAACAGCATTCATTCCAGCAATTGCTACTAGCAAGGATCTTTACTCCATCGTCTCAAACAGCGTTCTTTACTTGCACCAGCCTGCCTTGCAGCCTTCTTTATGTGACCAACTGGCAGCCATTGTATAGAAGCAACTTTATTTACGTGTGGCAACTTGCTTCGACATATGCGGATCCCTATGGATGATGCCATACCAGCTATCAACTATTGTGCGCCATACGATCATTCTTCTCCTGGTTGAGCTGTGATAGGAAACGACCAACGAAGTGGTTGACCAACAGCCGGATGCAAAAGGAAGTATGTCAGCGAGCGATCAAAGGAGTTCTTTCTATCAGCATGTTGAACTTGCAATGGCTATGGATGAATGGATGGATGGATGGATGCAATCATTCGCAGTGATAGGGGATCTTGAAATGTCGTCAGCAGGAAGGAAGGATCACGTTGCGTGGATACGTACGGCTGAGGAGGAGGATGGATTGGATGGCATGGATCAGAGGGCTTCTATCTTTGACGGAAGGCTGTTTGCTGCTATGGATGATATTGGAATATGGAGTCAAGGCACGCACAGCAATCAGTTTTCAATCTTGCGATGACGATGTTTATGACGGCAGCAACCAAGGATACAATGATACAACAATGATACCCGCTGATTCTATGTGATCCACTTGGCTGGTTTCTTGAATAAAAGGGAGGAAGGATTTTGAATGTGGAGAGCGAGATTGGATTATCAAAGCATTGTATCATGGTACCTTGTTCCTTTTGTGGCATTTATCAGCGGGCTGTACACAGGTTTAAATAGACGCTTTTGCTTTCAAAGATAATAAACCCATAGCAATGATACCCAACAATAGTCCCTCGCGCTTGATTGTAAAATTATGAGATACATGACCACATACTATGCTTCAATCGTGATGCTATATGAAAGATGTCTTTGTCCATTGCCAAGTAACTAAAGATGCAGAACGACGACTTGTTTTTGCAACATTAGCCGAGAGTGTCGAATCTCTTTTGGTATTTGCTTGTCGATGCCATATTGCTAAACGTGTCCAGATATATGAGTGCTCTGTATCAGCATTTAGGTATTGAAGGTGTGGTAAATCCTTTTGATCCAACATAGCTTGTAAAAACAGTAATGGATCAACATGTACGTATATAGAAGGTGCAATGGTACATGGCGTCGCTGTTAGCTGCACGTCTCTCCGCATCGGCGTCGGCATGATAGCTTCGTGCCACAATAGGAGGTGTCAGTTTGCATGATTGTCATTGACAACACAATTTTACTTCCCCTTCTACTTGCCCACATGTACAAGAAAGAACGGCGTCTTTAGGCAGAGATTAGGCTGTAAAACGCGCGACGCGAAACGCGCTGAGTATAAAAGGAAATTGGACGAAAAAGCGCGAAAAAAGCACGTAAAAAAAACCACGCTGGGATTCAAAAATTTGCGCGTTTGAAAGAGCGCTCTTTTTCTTATAAAACAGAGCCCTTTTCCTCTGAGGCGCAGTATCCTCCTTTCTCTTGCCCGGTAAGTTTTCTATTGTTCATTCATCTCTTGGCACTGTGTACTCATGTAAGTTTGTTTTAGAACAAGTTGATTGGAGTGGCCTGCACAGGGGGTTTTTTTCCTCAGCCTTTGCCGCGTAACAAAGCGAGGTTTTTTCCCCCTTCTTCGTTACCCCTCCGCCTGAAAGTATTCATGCTGCGCTGGTCGTGTTCATGGATGCTCTTGGGTCGTAGCATGACTGGATGTTATCCGCTAAGCGTGTTCTGGTCATTGTTGCAGGAGTGGAGTATGTAT
>NW_026695632.1:0-3635 GCF_029851405.1 Lichtheimia ornata | reverse complement strand
TTACGCTCACACAAGATTACATCGGTTGAGCTACATCGAGCGTGCTTGATGTCCAGAGTGATGTAATCTCTCTTTGACCGCAGCTCAGTCAAATCAGCTCGGATCAACCTACTTTAATCATGGAAATGAATGTCTAGAGCAGGGGCATCGTTCCCATGCAGTGGATCTCGCAACAATGATGACTGGATAAAAGTGGCCGTTAGCTAGCAATACATGCCTGTTCCTAGATGATCCATAAAGTAATTATACATTGACCCTTTCATTCATGCAAACGTAGCTGTGTTACACAACACGACCCTCTGCATCTTTTGCTCTGCCAGGGTCCACCTACTTCACAATGAACAAAGACCACTTCTCATATAGCATCACGCTTACAAACATAAAGGTGCCTGTATCTCCAAACTTTACAATGAAACGTGGGGTTTTTGTTAGAGCAATGGGCTCGGTTTGGCCAACAGCACCTTGTGTGAAAGTTTCACGTTCAATGTCGCAAACATCCCAAAAAATATTTTTTGGTCGTCGTCGTCGAAGAGGTTGACCCCCAGATCCAGTTTGGCTGGTAACGACATTGCGAAATCTGGGATTGCCCACGATGAACTTCATACTTTGACACAAGATTCCTTTGGCCCCGTCGAGCACGTTGATCTATTAAAGAGCCCACGTTTGATTGTAAAGTTTGGAGATACAGGCACCTTTATGTTTTACATATGCTGTAAGGGTGATGCTATATGAAGAGTGGTCTTTGTTCATTGTCAAATAGTATGGTTACAATAGAGCCGAAGATGCAGAGGGGCCGTGTTTGTTTAACTCAGCTCATTATGCATGACTGGAAGGGGCAATGTATCATATTCAGTAACAGCCCATCATGGGCAGCTAGCAGCCCATTCCTCCCATTCACCTTTGTTGTTCAATACAATGCATGTGAACGATTCTTCTGCTCCAGTCCTTCATGCCCATCATTCAACTTTCTTGATCCGAGAGGATTTGACTGAACAACGCTTGTACAAAGAAAGATCATCCAAGCATCAGAAAAAAAACTATTTGATTTCCAGATCTTCCCACTCTCAACTTCTTCCCTCTTCCTCCCATTCTCCACTGTTACCCCATTCAAGTATACAATTACCACCTGCGAACGATTGTCCTGCTTCAACCCATCATGTCAACCCTACAACTCTCTTGATCCGATTGTCTTTGACTGAATGGCAAGTGCTTGGCGCGTGCATCCCAGTACAACACACGCCTTCCATTGACACTGTATCTTCTCTTGTATACTCCTCAATCACGGCCGATGGTAACAGCATTATTCCAGCAATTGCTACTAGCAAGGCCTTTACTCCATTGTCTCAAACAGTGTTCTTTACTTGCAGCAACATGCCTTACAGCCTTCGTTACGTGGACAGCAGATAGCCATTGTATAGCAGCAGCTTTATTTACGTGTAGCAACTTGTTTCAATACATATGACTTCTTATGGATATGGATATGGATCTGAATACTGTATTACTTTGGTACATGAGATGGAAGGAATGGATCTATTGACTGGTTTGGTTCCCTTGTTGGCCCATTTTAAACGTGATGTCTAGTTCGGATGACATGCCATCAGCCATCAACGACGCCGTAATACAAGCAGTCTCCAACTGGTTGAGCTGCGATGGAAAGTGAACCACGAATAGAGTGACCAAGGGTCGATGGGAAAGGGAACGTATCAGCAGCGATCTCTGGGGCTTCTTTCTACCAACATATTGGATTTGCAGTGGTTATGGCGGATGGGTTCAATCAAGGCAAGGATTTTTTTGCCGTGTCAGAAGGATGAATCATACCATATGCATACGGTTTAGAATGATGATGGATTGGAGGAAGTGACAAAAGGGCTTATACTGTACCTTTGACGAAGGAAGGTGTTTCACAGCTACGGATGATACTGGAATACTCGAGCCAAAGTATAGAGCACCTATTTTACAATCATGGATGAAGTATGGTTGTGGTGACAGCAACCAAGAATACAATGGCGCAATTATTCCTGTTCCCATTATGTAGTCCACCCGCTTCTTATTCAATGCTGTTCTTTTATCATATTTGCTCGATAAACATCCACACTACCATATACTATTCTTCGACTTTTTATTGAATGAAGGGTGGAAAGCGAGATAAGGTTGATACGCTGATATCATGTTTGGTAGGGTTACACAAATAGGTTACACTAAGTTGGTTCAGGAGTGGAGTTGCATACTAATCGATCGATGTAATCCGCACAGACCTGATAGCTTAATTACGAGGCTGTTCTCATTTGAAATCTTGAGCATTGATCATTCTTATTGAGGCAAGCGCATAGGATACTGGGTTGAGGTTACGTATAAACAGTAATAGCTGTAGCAAGCGGGGTGGCATGGAGTGCAAGAATTGGAGCGAACAGGAGGAACAAAGAGACCACTCTTCTTCACTTCCACTTCACAAAAAAAGGTAAGCTTGTCTCCATTTACAAGCTACAACGCGTTAATTGCTGGCATTCCTTCCAATGTACAGTGTTCATTGGGGTGAACATGTGGTCAATGGCGACACTTTCCAGTTGCAGACATTCAACAGCAAGTACGCGCGCGATCTGCCCATGACTCAAGCTTCCATTGCAATACAACATGTACGTTCAATCGCTGCATTACTTTATTATTCAAGTTGGACATTGAGATACTAAAGTTCACGTGTAGGTTGCTGTTCTCTCGTTTATACAAGATCCAAAGGGGCCGTCGTGTGTCGTGTGTATTCTATTCATGGTTGCCATCAAGGAGACGTCCCAACACATTGTTACCTTAAGTATGTCGACATGAACAGCGAATGCTATCCTTGTTACCTTACATTGCATTTACTGTAGCTTGAATACGTTGGCTTATGGTACCTGTGGCAGCAACAACAAGACATTGATCTCAAAGCAAGAATGCTGTACGTTGGCTCAATGGTATGCATGGCATTGGATGTACAAAGCAAAACATGTTAATTAACGAGCCTTGCAATGAAACAGCAGCAGCACCTACTGGATGGCATGGAGAGACGGTTTCTATTTGAGGCAAAGATGCTATTTAGAATACCACAAGGTAAGAGTGTTCATTATGATGGGATTGGTTGGATTCAAGTGGACTTACCAAACGCCATACAGTGGCAGAGCCTCTTTCGGCGATACTATTATTATCAAGGCTGCACGTCAAGGATGTCATTGTATAGTACTGTGCTCTCCTGGGGAATTTTGGCCCGGAAACAGTGTGACTCAAGATGCGACGTTTATGGTAGATGAACATGTTGGATGATGGTACCTCTGGCAGCAACAGGATACGGATCTCAAAGCAAGAACGCTGTATGGTTGGCTCAATGGCATGTGTGGTATTGGATCTACAAAGCGAAACCTGTTAATTAACGAGACTTACAGTGAAACAACAGCAAGACAATGTGGATGACATGGAGATACGGCTTTATTTGAGGCAATGATGCTATTGAGGAATACCACAAGGTAAGAGGTTCATTGTGGGATTGGTTGGATTCAAGTGGACTTACCAAACGCCATACAGTGGCAGAGCCTCTTTCGGCGATACTATTATTATCACGGCTGCACGTCAAGGATGTCATTGTATAGTACTGTGCTCTCCTGGGG
>NW_026695631.1:0-3659 GCF_029851405.1 Lichtheimia ornata | reverse complement strand
CAGAATAAAAGAGCTGACTGAATTTGAAATTTGGGTGGGGGGGAGGGGCCCAACTACCCGTTGACATAACCAACCCCGGTAATCATCCCAAGGATAAATGTCGCCATGAGCGTATTTGCGTAAGATTTGCTTAAGGACACCGTTGAGACGTTCACATTTGCCGTTAGTCCTTGGATGGAATGCTGATGTAAAAAGATGGTGAGCGCCAACACGAGCCGTATAATGAGCAAGTATGCGTGACATGAAATTGGGACCCCTATCCGTCAAGATTTCTTCAGGCACTCCAAAACGCATGACAATCTCCTTGTAAATGATATCGGCAATGGCTTCAGCAGTTGCATCAGGCATTGCTACCGCAATTGGCCAATTCGTAGCATAATGAACAGCTACTAATATCCGTCGATTACCCCTTGCTGTTCTTGGTAACTCGCCAACGAAATCCAAATGCCAACGACTGAATGCTTCCGGAATACTCAATGGGCGCGTAGGTGCATGATGGACATGTTTTTCGGCACCCGATGCTAATTGACAACGTGGACATTGACCTAACCAAGTAGTGATATCAGCTTGCATCCCTGGCCACCACCAACGTTTATGCATGATGTCGTAAATAGTAGTAGTACCAGCATGTCCACAACTCTCATGGTATTTTGTTACCAAATCAGCACGACGTGCAAAAAGTGCAAAACGGACCTCTCGCGTGGTGGATGAGTCTTTGATGGGCATCAAGCGAAATATACAACCATCACGAACCGTGAACTTCTTAGCGTTATCCTCCAATTGCTTGTAGATATCGTTGGGCCATTCGGAACGAGGTTGTATATAATACTTGGGCTAATCGGAGTCATGTGCCAATGGTGTTGCATAGAGGAAATCAGGTTCAAAGCTGGATGGTGATGGTGTTGAATTAGGGCCGCCAAGACGAGAAAGAGCATCGGGTACCACATTTGCTTCACCACGTTGGTATTGAATATCGGGTTGATACAGCTCAAAATCGGAAATCCAGCGAATGATTCGTGAGTTGGGATTTGGCTTGGAACGTAGATATTTGAGAGGCTCGTGATCCGTGAGCACTACACACTTGCTGCCTTCGACTAAATAACGCCATGTACGTAACGCATGTAGAATGGCTAGTAGTTCTCGTTCTTGTACTGGATAAGAACGCTCTTCCAAAGAAAACTTGCGTGACTCATAAGCCAGTGGATGCCAACGTCCCTTATCATCAGGTTGACATAACACTGGGCCTACCACCAAATCTGAAGCATCGGTCTCAATACGGAATGGGCGATCCATACAAGGTGCTTGAAGTACTGGTGCCACTGTAAGGAGATGTTTGAGGCGATCAAAGCTTTCTTGGCATGCAGGTGTCCATACAATAGGTCGACGTTTGGCACCTGTACCTTGCGTTAAATCTGTGAGAGGGGTGGCAATGCTGGCAAAATTAGGAATGCAACGGCGAAAATGCTGTACAGTTCCCACAAATGATCGAACTTCTTGAACGTTGGTTGGTGTAGGCCATGATACAATAGCTTTAACCTTGTTGTCATCAGGTGCTGTGCCTTCCGCTGAAACCTTAAAACCCAAAAAGTTGACATGGCGTTGGAATAAATGACATTTCTTGAGGTTCACCACAAATTGTGCGCCTTGCAAACGATCGAGGACATGTCTCAAGTGCCGTTCATGTTTCTCTTTGGTTTTGCTAAAGGCCAAGATGTCATCAAGATATACCATCGCAAAATCATCAACACAGTTACCCAATGTTGCATTCATTTGAGCTTGAAAGATTGATGGGCTGTTGGCTAATCCAAAAGGTAGCACACGCCAACTAAACTTGCCATAACGTGTGTTCATAGCTGTCTTTGGTGCATCTGCAGGATCCAGCCGAATTTGATGGTATCCACTTTTGAGGTCCAAGCTGCTGAAAAATTTGGCGCCATGAAGTCGATCCAAACATTCATCAATACGTGGTAAAGGAGATGTGTTGCGAATAGTGGCCTTGTTGAGTGCTCGATAGTCAATGCACATTCTCATTGACTCATCCTTTTTTCGAACAAAAAGTAGTGGTGCTCCCCATGGTGACGTGCTTGGTTCGATTAAGCCTAAATCCAATAGCTCATTCAGTTGACGTTTAAGCTCATCCAATTCACGCGGGCTCATACGGTAAGGTGGGCGGTTGATTGGTGTAGCGTCACCCGTATTAATCGCATGAGGAATGCCTCGATCAGGTGGTAAGCCATTTAAACATTTGGTATCAAATACCTTAGGATATGCCGCAATGATTGACTTAATAAGAGCTGTATCACCTGAGTCTGCCGTGGCTGTATTGGTTGTAGTATCACCATCCATGATAGACGCCATCTCTGATGCATCGAGTAAATAACACTGCTCAACCTCATCATCCTTAAACAACCGATTGAGCTCCTTTGCCGAAAGAAGAGCGTGTGATTGATGATGAGATTGATCAATGGAATCCTGCTTCACTGGTTCCAACACATATCGTTGACCACCATGATGTATAAACCAACGATCAGTAGGCCAATGAGGTTGGGGGAAAACTTTTTGTAACCACGCTTGTCCCAAGATGACATCGAACTTGGAATCGAAAAGATATACTGGGAGATCCGTTTCCATGTACCCCCCTAGGTCCAATGTGATGTGTGCTCTTTTGGATATCGAAGTGTGTGCACCGTTAGCAGTCTCCACATTTCGCTTGGTAATAGAGACCACGTGATTTGCCTTTGATTGTAAACGAGGTGACATGTAATTTGCACTAGCACCACTATCGATGAGGATAGATACAGGATGCCCATTAATGTAACCACGATGTAATGGTAAACCCGTTCCGGTGGATGATGCATATAACAAATGGCGTGCTAAGAACGAGTGGTCTTTTTCCCAAGTGGTGTCTCCCATCACCTCCTCTCCTTTTTGCTCTGCATCCAATAATAAATCCGCCATACAAGGATACGAAGTAGAAGTTGTATCTCTATTGGCATCATTGTGGGGATGGGGGTCTATGGAACGAGTGGCTAAATCAAATTGTGCTTCATCCAGGACGACCTCGTTGGACTTGTTGATATCCATGGCATTGAATTGATGTAGCTGAGTGCGATGAGTGGAGTGGGCTGAAGCATCCAAACGTTGAATAAAGGCATTAAAAGCGTGATTCCTTGTTGGGTAATTTCGTTCCACATGACCTTCTGTGCCACAGTGCCACCAAATGACATTAGCATTATGGTTACGACGAGGTCCCATACCACGGCCACGACCGCCACGACCACCAAAATGCATTGTGATATATGGAGATAGAGATGTGTGTGTGTGTGTGATAGCTGTAGAGCGAGAACTGGTAACAGTAAGTGTCCGTGAGACTCGATAAAGAGAAAGAAGACAAAGTTTATTTTGGATGACTACACGTTGTGTATATAGATGTGATGATGCAATCATGCTGAGTATGAAAGATGATGGTGATGAGATCTTGAGAATACGACATTACCCCCCTCCAGATTGAAGGATGCGTGAGCAGGAAGGTGTGGAAGAAGTGTGAAGAATGAGAAGTGTGATGCACGTGGTTGGCGTAGTCATAAAAACCCTGTGTAAAAAACCCAGGGGAAAAAGTAAAAAGGGAAAAGACACTGCCGTGCATGATAATGCGAGAT
>NW_026695630.1:0-3680 GCF_029851405.1 Lichtheimia ornata | reverse complement strand
ATGGCCATAACAAAAGGCGCAAGACGCAAAGCAAACGTCCGATTGGTCCTAGACGCATCACACGTTCTCAAACAACACGGCAAACACGATCATCTAGACGACGAGTAGAGCATGTCGCAATATAATGAAGGTAGCGCTATCAAGTATCATGGTTACCAGATTATCATTTTATCATACATAAATATCAGTCCCAATTGTGTCCTTGACTTTTTAAACATGTATGCTCTTCACCATATATAAGCTTGCAGTGCATACCCTTGCCAGTAAAATGATAACAAAATTACTTGTACGCATCAAAGGAAAACGCAAATGGATGTCATTTTCAGGAGCGCTTAAAGGGTTTTGATGATACATGTATAGCAAACAAAAGGAAGTAATGTATTTTGAATATAGAGGTGTCACTATCATAAAATGGTAAAGGGGTATATATATGACCAACATGTCCGAGGATGAACTTCGCTTGTCTTGAGATAAATATTTTTTAATTCCTTCCAGTTTTAGTACTTTAGATATTTTAAATAGCATACTTAAATTTTATTTTTAATAAATTACTTAAATTTTGTCTTCGGTACCTGCACCGACGACTGAAATGTCCTAGGACGTTTTGGAATCCTGAAATGTCCTAGGACATATCGGGATATGTCCTAAGTCCGGAAATGTCCTACAACATGTTCTACATGGACATGTATTGGTGGATACGCATTTAAACTAGATTATAGATGGTTGTATCAAGAAAAGGTTTATGTGCAATCCATGAAGTGCAAGGCTGGATACAACATGAGCATGATGGAGATTAGCAAGAATGGGCATCCCCAACTCGTGTGGAAATGCACCCATAGGCCCTGTGAAGGTTGCAATCGGCAGCAAAAGTCACTTCGTGAAGGCAGCTTTTTCTCTGGCCTCAAGATTGGTATGCATCAAGTGCTTGGGATCATTTGGCTTTACCTTTATAAGGTCGAGATGAAGGGTATTAGGGATTTGACTGGTGCTAGTGCTCCTACTGTGCGCACAGTCATCCATCTACTTTATAGATTGATGAATGCCGATATCAAGGATGACGATGTGACTATCGGTATGCTCGAGTATATAAAAGTAGCGTTGCGTAGTTATTAATTATGCCAATTTAAAATAGGTGGAAAGGATAGCGATGGGAACTCCATCATTGTCGAGGTGGATGAATCAAAATTCGGAAAACGCAAGAGTCATCGAGGCCATCGTGTTGAAGGTGTTTGGGTTGTTAGTGGCGTTGAGAAAACGCCTGATCGCAAGTTGTTCTTGACCACTGTCGAAGACCGCAAGAAGGATACACTCCATTTGATCTTGGGAAACTACATCAAGGCAGGTAGTGAAATCCGTACCGATTGTTGGAAAGGATACTGTGGTTTGTCGCGTTTGCCTGGTAAGCAGTACCGTCATAAGACTGTGAGCCATGCAAAGGAGTTCAAAACTGTGGCCGGTGTGCATACCAATACCATTGAAGGTAAGGTTTGATACCATGTTAAGCGATACTTGTAATAACGCACTTAATGCACTAGGTACATGGAATGGCATCAAGTCCCTTATTCGTGCCCGCCATCGTACAGCTCCAACAATGAAGTACCGCCTTGCTGACTTATCTTCCGGCGCAAGCACGCAAATGACCTTTGGGGTGGTGTTGTCAAGGCATTAAAGGAGGTATCTTTTGACAAGTTTGCTGCACAAGATGATGTAGATGAGGAGTTCATTTACACAGAAGTGCGTCGTGAACGTGCCGATTTGGATCACGATGATTCGGAGTTTGGAGGTACATCATATGACCTGTAGTACTATATTTATGCTAACTTCGTTTTTAGACGAAGATGGATGGGAGACTGAAAGTGAGCATGATGATGAGCATGATGGCAGTTATAGGCTAGTTAACCGTAAAAGAAAGCCACGTCGTAACTACTTTGTTCTTTGCTATTGCAAAATCATAAATTTACAAGTTGTAACTGGTAGGAGTAATGTTATCCATCATAGCATTGAAGCACTATGTAGTGTAAGGTACCTATCTACTGCGATGATGAAGACTTTGGGGGGCGATTGTTTATTTATTTTTAAGCGCCGATGCAAATAAATTTCCCATTTAGAGCCTGGCATCGGGGAGCAACTCCTGTGTAAGTTTTATGCACGTAGGGCACGATTTCACTGCACCTCAGACTGGGATGTTTCTGACTTAGTCGGTTTTGAGTGAAATTTCCTGGTTTTTCTACCATATCTTCTGATCTATCATAGCTACCTTCATGCGGTTTGCTTTCGCAATTTTGGATAGCACGGCGGCACATTGATATCAATTATGAGCGGTATCGGAGTACATTTTGCGTACCACGTTCAGCAAGGTCGAATTTTAGACATGTTACCACGAAAAGAAATGGCGTTATCTCCCCACTGCGAGGCCGGAGGCTCAAGCGGAATTTATGACAGGAATCCCCATGTTTGGAAGTATATATAGCATGGTTGACGAATGTACCAGGTACAATGCGTAGGTGGGTACATTGGATTGAAATGTGCTGACCTATCTTTTCCTTCAACCGCACTTTTATTTTGGAGGGTGACAAGATAATGTTGGTGGGTGGTTGTGTTAAAGATGGTGGGTGGAGAAGTAATTTTGGTTGGCAGGTGTCGCAATGTTGGTGGGCTGGCAGAAGAACAATGGCGGCGAGTGAAATAAAGATGGCGGGTGGAGGAATAATTTTGATTGGCGGGCGCGTAATGTTGGTGGGTTGGGAAATAAAAATGGTGGAGGGTGAAGTAATTTTGGTTGGCGGGTGTCGTATTGTTGGTGGGTTGGCAAGAGAATGATGGTGGTGGGAGAAATAAAGATGGTGCGAGAAGGAGATAATATGAAGGGTGAGGATGACGATGGATGCTAAGAATAATATGGGTAAGCAACTAGCAAACACGCTGTATGCATGATGCAGAAGGTCCGCTTGGCCACACGTAAAAAGTTGGATCCCTCACATGCACTGCTTGTGCTCCTCTTCCTTTTACCATCTTGTTCCGCTTCCCCATCTTGCAAGCTGCATTCAATTTAGGCATTGCTGTGGATTGGTTGACATACTACAAGTGTTGGAAAGGGTTTATTTTGAGAGTACACAGGCGATAAGGAAGTTTGAGAAAAACGTGCTTGTGGTAAACCACAATACTTCCTATATCTCCTAATAAACAAACATCGGTCACTTTTACAGTTGCATTGCATTGCATTGCATTGACATTGATTGTAGCTTATATAGAACAAAGACATAGATAATACACACATGGACATAATGATAACTCGTATGCTCGGGAATAATAATACTTGATGATCAGGAAACGTATATAAGATAGCTAGGCAGTGTTCACGAATAAATATCAATCTCAATTACTTTTAACTTGTTATCCATTTCTGATATCCTGATCCTCACATTTTTTTTAATTGAATTTTGATAACACTACCTACTTCTATCATGTATCGGAGCTCTGTAACTATTTACACTCAACCTTCCGACGCTGATAGATCATGCCATAGCAAAGTTAGAAAGATCAAACCAAACATGGAGGACGTAGAGATGTCTGCAAGTGACGTGCAAATATTAAGGTTACACATGCGTGCTTTTCTGGGAAATAAATTAGCACGAAAGTTAGTTGATTTTAGTGAAAAATAATCTTCAACTTTAACAGCT
>NW_026695629.1:0-3715 GCF_029851405.1 Lichtheimia ornata | reverse complement strand
AGCAGTGGTCATTCTTATGGAGCTAAGAGCATAGGATATTGTTGAGGTTACGTATAAACAGTAATAGCTGTAGCAAGCGGGGTGGCATGGAGTGCACGAATTGGAGCGAACAGGAGGAACAAAGAGACCACTCTTCTTCACTTCTACTTCACAAAAAAAGGTAAGCTTTCTCCATTTACAAACTACAACGCGTTAATTGCGGCATTCCTTACAATGTACAGCGTTCATTGGGGTGAACATTGTGCTCAATGGCGACACTTTCCAGTTGCAGACATTCAACAACAAGTACGCGCGCGATCTGCCCATGACTCAAGCTTCCATTGCAATACAACATGTACGTTCCATCGCTGCATTACTTTATTATTCAAGTTGGACATTGTGGTTCTAAAGTTCACGTGTAGTTTGCTGTTCTCGCGTTCATACGAGATTCAAAGGGGGCGTCGTGTGTCGTGTGTATGCTTTCCATGGTTGTCATCAAGGAGGGTCGCAACCTATTGTTACTATGGGTATGTCGACATGAAAAGCGAATGCTATTGTTACCTTACACTTCATTTACTGTAGCTTGGACACGTTGGTTTATGGTACCTGTGGCAGCAACAAGTTACGGACCTCAAAGCAAGAATGCTGTATGGTTGGCTCAATGGTATGCATGGCATTGGGTATACAAAGCAAAACATGTTAATTAACAAGCCTTACAATGAAACAGCAGCAGCATCTACTGGATCGCATGAATACCAGGTTATTTGCAGCAACAATGGTATTGGGAATACCTAGAGGTACAGTGCATCATTCCGGGATTGGTTGGATTCAGGTGAACTTACCAAACACCATACAGTGGCCGAGCCTCTTCCGGCAATACTATTATTATCAAGGCTGCACGTCAAGGATGTCATTGTATAGTACTGTGCTCTCCTGGGGAATTTTGGCCCGGAAACAGTGTGACTCAAGATGCGATGGCAAGGCCAATTTGAAAAGGCATCCGCTGTGCACACGGCCTCCATCCAAGTACGGCTATTGATTTCCTTGCCTACAGAGAGAAGGTGGATATCTCTTATGATGCCAATTTCAGGATCCAATGAGAGTATAGTACATATGGTGGCATACCTTGACGCTGCAGATTGATTATTGTATTGCCTTCGGATGGTGTATTTGGTTGCAATTCCTTGTGATCACCATGGCTCAGGTATGTATGACTCTCATGCTTTTTGGGGACCTTTGCTGAAACGCCTACCATTATTATTTAGAGGGACCATTGCAGAGAGCTACTTGTCTTTTGGTGCTTTGGAGTTTACAAGATCACAGCTATGATTGCTAAGTATTGTTGGATGAGTTTGGACAATTGTTTATGGTGCATCTTTTATAGGTGAATCATGTCAGCCATGAGGAAAAGCGCGTTTATCTATTGGTGTTGTCAATCTTTATTTCATTTCTGGTGGTTGGTTACCAAGCAACGGGCGATTTCTCTGAAGAGTGTCCGCCAATGCAAGTCTCTTGTGGGTGGATTGTATCAGCAACAAGTAACAACATCCATATCAAGCTTTATCCCATCATCTGGTTCTTCTCGTTATCGGCAATTCGGTGGGCATCCTGAAATGAAGGTCTCTTATCGATTGATCACATCAGCAGCAAGGAACAACTTGTATATCTTTGATATCAGCAACCTTTCTATCTCTTGGTGGTTCTGGTTATTGGCGATTCCTTTGATGCATCTCTACAACTATACGTGTCTTATGGATGGATCATGTCATCAACAAGCAATGAGAAACCGCGTTGACATCTTTGGTGTTGCCAAGGTCATTTATGCATCTCCTCAAGGCATTCATCGTCAAGCTGCATTCGATTTCCAATGAAAAACGATTGCCATTCACATCGCTCTTTAGCCATATGTACGTCACTCCGCAGCTAGGATCTGGTTTGGGCTTTTCGATGCACAATGCTTTCTCGATTTGCATGTGGTCTTGGGCAGCAAGGATTGTCTCGTTGTCTCTCTTTGTAAGGGCTCTTCGGCATCATGTAAGTATGCTATCTTTGGTGGTATCAACATTACTCAACCTTCTCACTGCATATGCCCATAAAGTATCGTTCCATCGCTTTCAAGCCGAGTACCACCGTAGCGGGCCTTATCAACAAGTGGACGATTGCAAAGAACCGGCTGGATTTGGATATCATCAGGATTGCGTGCATATGACTATCATTGGTAAATGATGATCCGTTCTTTTCTACAATGCCTACCAACATCCTCTTTTACTATAGTGTGCGGACTATTCAGCAAGCTACTTGTCTCGTGGTCATTTGGGGTTTTCATGGATGCAGCTGTCATTGATGTCAACCTGTTTTCGTGCGTATGGCTATCATTGGTAAATATGGGATGATCCGTTTTTTGGCTCCAATCCTAACCAACCTCCTCTTTTATTATAGTATGCGGGCTATTCAACAAGCTACTTGTCTTCTGGTCATTTGGGATTGCTATGGATGAAGCTATCATTGGTAAATAATGATCCATACATTCTTCCAATGCCTACTAACACCCTCTTTCATGTGGGCTATTTAGCGAGCTACTTGTCTTGTTCCTTTTGGATTCTTGATGGATGCAGCTATCATTGGATGTCGACAGGATTTCATTCATACGGCTACCATTGGTAATTGGTGATCCATTCGTTTCTACAACGTCTGCCAACCTCCGCATTTATCATAGCATGTGTGCTATTCAACAAGCTACTTGTCTTATGGTCCTTTGGGATTTCTATGGATGCAGCTATCATTGGATGCCAACATTGTGGATATCAATAAGAGCAGGATGGCTACAGGGAGACATTCCTCGCAGGACCTTTGGAGACCAGGAGCTGGATGGCCAAGGTAAAGGGATGGAATTTGGTACTACATCAGTTTAACCACCATGATCTCTTTCATGCAGTAGTATGCAAACAGCTGCGGGTCGTTTTATGGGATCATCAAGAATCAATCAGCTGCACCACCACTCGTACCCAGATTGGCACTACCCCAAGATCACCCTCCACTCGTAGCGTCATTACATGTCATTCTATTCCAACATTACATACATGAATTTAGACACTTGCTCACCAATAGTGCATTTTTTTTGTGTTTGATCAACTATTTAATATTGTGGCATTATATGAGATGGTGTAGATGGGAACCTTAAAAACACAGTTACCCTTGATTTCATGGGTGCGGATTTCATTGTTCGTCGCTGGGAGGATTGTTCACCTCCGTGAGTTTAATTGTAACCACCTCCAAGCGTACACCTGCACATGCTAATTTTGTTATGCGTCGCTTTTTATCCAAAGATGGAATTGTCGCATTCGTACAATCTGGATTCAATGTATAGAATGGGTACCCCTTTTATGATTACTATGAATGTCCATTTATAGTCAAAGCCTATGGTTTTATACATGATGATGCATACGTTATAAAGTACAAAGACCTAGCGGTTTTATTCTCAGTAACGCATAGCTGCTAGTACAAGAGCGTATAGAAAGCTATGGAAAGTACGTGTTTACATCGCACCATTTTCACTTTTAACCGTGTACAGTGGATAAAAAGCGACTCACAAGGAAATTAGCATGTGCAGGTGTACGCATGGTAGTTAAAATTAAGCTCATGGAGGTGAACAATCCCCGCCAGCAGCGAACAAAGAAATCCGCTTGGCTCTCACCCTCAAAATCAAGTGACCTTAACCACGAACAAAGAACATGCA
>NW_026695628.1:0-3734 GCF_029851405.1 Lichtheimia ornata | reverse complement strand
TCCAGAGTGATGTAATCTCTCTTTGACTGCAGCTCAGTCAAATCAGCTCGGATCAACCTACTTTAATCATGGAAATGAATGTCTGGAGCAGGGGCATCGTTCCCATGCAGTGGATCTCGCAACAATGATGATTGGATAAAAGTGGCCGTTAGCTAGCAATACATGCCTGTTCCTAGATGATCCATAAAGTAATTATACATTGACCTTTTCGTTCATGCAAACGTAGCTGTGTTACACAACACGACCCTCTGCATCTTTTGCTCTGTCAGAGTCATACTACTTTACATTAAATAAAGACCACTCTTCTTATAGCATCACGCTTACAAACATAAATGTGCCTGTATCTCCGAACTTTACAATGAAACGTGGGGTTTTGAATAGAGCAATGGACTCGGCTTGGCCAACAGCACCTTGTGTGAAAGTTTCGCGTTCAATGTCGCAAACAGCCCAAAAAATATTTTTTGGTCGAGGTCGACCCCCAGATCCAGTTTGGCTGGTAGCGACATTGCGAAATCTGGGATTGGCAAGCTTGATCGTGAAACTGGCACCCAAGGTGCAGTTGACCAAGCCGAGCACATTGCTCTATTCAAAACCCCACGTTTCATTGTAAAGTTTGGAGATACAGGCACCTTTATGTTTGTAAGCGTGATGCTATATGAAGAGTGGTCTTTATTTAATGTAAAGTAGTATGACTATAATAGAGCAAAAGATGCAGAGGGTGCGTTTGTGTAACTTGAGTCATTCAGCACAATCGATGCATGATTCTTGTACACCATTTAGGAATAGTTCAAAATGCCAGCTAATAACCTTAGTCCTCCCATTATCCATTGTTGCCAATCCAACGCATACGAACGATTGTCCTGCTCCAGCCCAGCATGCCCATCCTTCAACTTTCTTGATCCGATGAGCTTTGACTGAAAAACGCTCAAACACAGAAACATCATCCAATATCAGAAGAATCAAATTGGTAAGTTATTTGTAAACTGCCGCTTGATAGCCCATTCCTCCCATTCATCTTTGCTGCCCAATCCAATGCATACGAACGATTGTCCTGCTCCAGCCCAGCATGCCCATCATTCAACTTTCTTGATTTGAGCTAACCTGGTAGTAAGGCAATGGCTGTTGTTGGATCATCATCATCATGTAAAGTGTAAAATGGCACACACCCTTTTGCTATACATGAGGATCATTTCTTTTATTTACGTGTATCCATTGTCTATCGTGAGGGTATTGATGACGATGGGCGGATGGTGTTGTATAGGGTAATTGATGAGTGGCCTCAGTGCAATAGTAGTAAGTGGATTTAAACTTGGGGGACAGCAGCTCCACGACTTGAGACAACGCTTCTCTTCTTTTTCTCCCACCTTTCCTTATTCCATTCACGACATCCCAATCAAGGTAGGTAATGTGTTGTCAAAGAGTGCTCTTGTTGACTGTGAGGTAACATGCATTGTCAAGGAGTGAGAGTGTGTCCAAGTGCTGAGGAATGGAGCGTGGTGGGTGATCGGTTGTTGCCATGGCGATATCGCTGTTTCCTCTGTTCGTTGCTATTCCCGCTCCATGCTTGGTGTCAACAGGTACATTCAGAGTCCAATGTTGCAGCACAACTTGTTCCATTGACGCGTCAGCTTGTATAGAGGGCAAGTTTGGTTTCAAGACGTTGACTGGTTTGGCGTTTTGTTTCGGCTCAACTATACTACACCATGATTTTCGGGTTTCCAGTAACCAACAACAACGGGTCTTTGTGTATATGGAAAAGGCAAGTACAATGAAACAAACAATGAAAAGGGTGTTTTATTGTGTGTGTGCTAATAATGAATTGAATAGGTTTCTTTGGTCAGGCAATGCAACTTGGGGCATCATCATCATCTCTTTGGGTTCAAGTCCCAGCCTGTATCAAGTGGCCGCTGCGTCGCTCTGCACTAGCCAAGTGTGCTGGAAAGGCTTCTTGGAACGCGTCCAGGGCTCTATAGGCCTGCGTTGAGTTGAGGATGGGTCGATGACGATGGATTTTTGGAAGAGCATGGTCACCGTGTTGAGGTAAAAGGGGATTTGCAACAGCTTGTGAATGTGTTGACATCAGTGTGAACCAACACGCTTTTCTCGTGATAGGCTCGTTCTTTCCCTTTGAGGATTTCTTTTCATAAGGTGTGAAATGATGGGAAGGATTGGGGATCATTATTTCTTTGGAGAGGATGAATGAGGACAACGATGAACCTGGACTCTACGTAAGTGATGTCCTTCCTTGCCATGGATCGAACTGGCCTTGCGTGATTCGTGCAGTGCTTTCTCAAGAACAAGGGATCGCCCGACGTTGCTCGTATGGTGGTGATTTAGTTTGTGAATTCCTTCTGATTTGCTTTCTTCCTTGGAGAGGATCGCCTAACGGTATAACAATTCGTCATCATTCCCGGCATCGTATGGTCTAACTTGCTTGATTTCTTATTTATAGAGACGACGATTACGATGATTACCACATACACAGCAATGGCGATTACGATGATAACGACATTCACAACAATGACAATGATGACGACAACGAGATTCAAAAGGAAGCCTGCAAGATCCCATTCTTTTCAACTTGTGTATTTTTTGGATGCTTGGTGTGACGGATGAGATTGACGACTGGTGACGAGTACGAGTAGGAATGATGACGGAGGACGACTACGACGATGGTGGTGGCAATGTACAGTACATAGCAAGATAGCTAGATGAAATAAAGCATTGTTTATTTATTACACGCTTGTTGGAGGTTGCTAGCTTGTGGATTACATACTATTGTTTCGAAGATGGAATAATAAAGGTGGTCCGGTTATCGGTCATGCAAGAAGTACATGGCTTTGTGATACAATAAGGAGGAGTGGGAAGTGGGATGAGCTTGAGAAGAGAAGAGATCCCTCCATTGAGTTTCAGGATGAGTGACTCATTCAATATGTATATGTATCTTTTTACATATACAAATTGGTTTATGCAGCTCGACTTTCTTCTACATGCAAATGTGATACATACCTTGACACACATTCATTATTGAATGCTGTTTTACTTACGTATCTTCACAAAAGGCAATCATCATCATCATCCATTTGTGCAACAATCTATCAAGGACGTGTTTGTGTAACCACCACATGTCATTTCACTCAGCTCTCCATCTTTCCGTTAATGCAGCCGACACCATTCACTAGGAAAAAGCAACTTGATCACGCTTACAGCGAGCATAGGTAAAACATAAAGACGCCTGTATCTCCAAACTTTACAATGAAATGTGGGGTTTTTAGTAGAGCAATAGGCTCGGCTTGGCCAACAGCACCTTGTGTGAAAGTTTCGCGTTCAATGTCGTAAACAGCCCAAAAAATATTTTTTGTCGTCGTCATCGAAGAGGTCGACCCATGTCTTCCGCGAATTCAATCAAATCGCCTGATAAGGAAACAGGCACCCAATCTAGTACACCACCTATATCTTATGCGAGAGCTGCTCGCGTTCAACGTCCTACTGCAATTCGAGAATCTTTGACCAGCAATGCACTTGACAAAACCACCCATTCCAATGTGTGGAAAGTTGGTGGATCCCCTGCTTCGTGCCCGAGTTTGTTTTTTGACTTCACTTCTCGCACCGAAAACCGTTCAACACTTCTTCGTCACATAAGTGAAAGCTATCCCGATAACTGTGGTGCACGTCTGCACTCAGATCATTCACGCCGTATTGTTGAGCTATTCATTGATGATTCATCCTTGTAC